>NC_090755.1:38258316-38260816 GCF_036898095.1 Palaemon carinicauda | reverse complement strand
AGAGGTCGTTCGAAATTCACTAACTGGCAACTACAATGCGTGTCTCAAAAATATTTTTCCCCTACATTGAAAGCTCCATCATGCAGAATAAGCCAACTTATGATGCACACATATAATATCTAAGAAATATATGTATATATATATATATATATATATATATATATATATATATATATATATATATATATATATATATATATATATATATATATATATATATATGAATCATAAGAAAAAATGTAATAGTAATTATTTCAAAGGTTAGTAATTACTTTAAACTAGAGAAACGAAACAATTATAGCATTTTCATTCAACACAGGATTACCAGCATTTCCCATGTATATAACAAGCAGTGTGGAAACTAATATTTAACATCATAATGAATTATCAATTATGTTAGCGAAAATCCATGAAACCATGCAAGTGACAATAAAATATAGAGGGAAAATCTTCGTAAAATTAAACATAATCAACCGTGAATGGACTTAAATTCAACAAAGAATTAGGGTGGGTTGGTAATTCTGATATTCGCAATTATGAATCGACCGTTGAGACTCTACTTCAGCTTTGTCTTCAGTTTCGACCGATAACACATACGTAAAATTTCCAACTAATGAGTTACCAGCCATGGCCTACTAGTGGGGGTGGGGGTTGTATGCGCTAATATCCTCATCACCAGTCAGTAATGATAAGGCAGGGTCCAAAACCTCAGTCTCCCCCCCCCCCCCCCCCCCCTTACCCATAGTCACAGCCTCCGGACGAACACAGTGATCTTTGAGAGAAGAACGTTTTGCAACAAAGTCCCTCTTGATGCAGCCAATTCTTATATTTCATTATAATTATTGTCATCCGTTGTAACTGTTAATAAGTATCAGTGATTAAATGTAGAATAGCCCTGTGTAATCTGCGGCCAAAGGGCCACATGCGGCCCTCAAAGGCTCTCACTGCGGCCCTTTCTCCTGAAAATAAATAAGTTATAGTGCGACACTCAGAGAGAGAGAGAGAGAGAGAGAGAGAGAGAGAGAGAGAGAGAGAGAGAGAGAGAGAGAGAGTGTGTGTGTGTTTGTGTGTGTGTGTGTTACCGACTAGAGCCCACTGAATGTTTGACTAAATTCATATTCTTGTGTACTATTTAATTTTTTTTTTTCTATTTTATTCCCTAATGTACAGATTATAATTATATTGTATAATACCAGAAAATAATATATTACATAAAATGTTTGATTATTAGTACATAAAAGATTGAATGATCCATTGCTGTCTGTAGTATGGTATGTGTGTTCTCGCCTGACAGTCTGCTGAGTGATGCCTGAGTGCCTCACCAGTCTCCATTGTGACTTCATTTGTTGTGGTTGAGTTGTGATTAGGCATCTGGTTTTTTAAATCTAACTCTAAGTGGTTCATGTTGTAGTTTTGTGATTTGCTTTAGAAAGCTTGCAAGCACAATATTTTGAGAATTATATATTTCTGCTGCGATTTGGTATAAATTATATTGCAATCTATTAAATTTTTATTGATTAAAGGTTTTGATTAAGGAAAATGTAATAAATTGCAATATAATTAATATCACATTTTAAACAAAAATTTATAATTCTCAAAATATTTTGCTTGCAAGTTTTCTAAAGCCAATAACAAAACTGCAACATAAACAACTTAGAGTTATACTTTAGATTAGAGCTAACCTTTACTAATTATATATTTTTGTCAGCAGGAAAGCTCTTAATGTATTAATGATGGCTTCTGCAAGTAAAAAAACGGGTGATTTCAGAGGAAAACCGTTTTCAAGCGAAATGGACTGAACAATATTTCTGCATTCAATCCAGGGGGGTGGGGTGGGGGGGGGGGGAGAATTGTGCCTTTAGTGCCATGAAACCAATTCTGTTTTTTAAAAAAATATAACATCAAGAGACACTATATTACAAAGCACAGAGAATATGAAAATATAACAGGGGAAGCATGCAAAGAAAAAATATCATTCTTGCAGAAATCTATGAAAGGGCAACTGTCAGTGTTTACAAAGAAAGTTAAGGAATATGATACCTCTCTCACAACAAGCTTTTTGATTAGTCAAATCCTTGCAAAATGACTCAAGCCCTATTCCGATGGGTAGGTAGTTAAAAAATGTTTGTGTGTAGTTGAAAACATAAGCCTTTCAAGATATACTGTTGCTAGAAGAATAGACAGTCTTTCAGCGAATATTGAAAGTAAAATGGCCAAGCATGGTAGTGCTTTATCTTCATACTCTGCTGCTTTTGATGAGAGGTGTGACACCGCAGACACTGCACAACTGACTGTGTATATTACGGGTTTGGATAATGATTATAATATTACTGAGGATATGGCTTCACTACAAAGCATCAAGGGGACCATAACAGGACAAAATATTTTTGATTAATTGGAAAAAGTATTGGCAAGGTTTGGACTGGGCTACACTAATTTAGTTTCCATTAAAACAAATAGTGCAACTGCGATGTCTGGTCAGAAAAAAATGAGGTTGTTG
>NC_090755.1:38238316-38253316 GCF_036898095.1 Palaemon carinicauda | reverse complement strand
CCGGGGAGGTACTTTGAAACCGGCTTGAAGCTACCCCCCACCCCCCACACCCCTGTTTTCAAGTTACCCCCTAATCGAAATAGAAAATAATTCATATGACAGTGCACATATGCATCATGCATTTATTTTCGACTTCGCTGTAGTACAAAAAAGTTTATTTTCGTATTTAAGAAAAAGAATTGTTTTCTTTTATCATCTCAAATAGATTCCATTCATATGCTTCAGTTGCACGAGCTTCAAAAGGAATATGCTTGGAGAAATTGACACAAAAATCCACGAGATGTGTACTTTGTTACCATATTCCTTCAAATTTACGAAGAAGTTTGAGATGTACCTAAGGACAAAAACAAACATGCCCTATTTCCAACACTGTGTTTCGGAAATAAAGAGAAAATTTGATGGTCATAGTGAAGGAAATTACTTGAGGTGTTAAACTTTAATTCTTTAAAAAACAACTTCAGATTGTTATAGTTTTGTAACATATTCAGTCTTGCTATAAAGAAACGCGACACAAAATTTCTCAGGTCAGCGATGGACATTCATTAATCGGCATTCGTCAAGAAATATCCCTTATAAAACTTCCGTGCATTGCGGGCAGGTAATGGCAGGAACCACCTGCGACGAAAGTAGCTTGCTGCTTGCACTGCACACCCATATGTGAGAGAGAGAGAGAGAGAGAGAGAGAGAGAGAGAGAGAGAGAGAGAGAGAGAGAGAGAGAGAGAGAGAGAGAGAATTAAAAATGCTAAAACAGATGTCTCAAAGATTCTAGTAAATCAAGGGGGAGACACATAAAGCTTCATAAACTTTTTGTTAGCTAGAATGGAAGGTCATCCATCCCCATACATAACAATTGTAGAATACAGTACTTACGGGTCAAGAACGAAAGATTGTTTATAATGTTTCGAAATATCTTGCTTTGGAAAAAACAGAAAGGAGGTCCTATTACTGACGTTTGTAAAGCAATTTTTCGAATAGCAGAAGCAACCAATTTAAGCAAAACAACAATCAAGTCAAATTAATAGTAACATAATTTTGAACAATGGATCCGTAAGCTGTTAATACCGTACATATCCCCATCTTCCATAATTGTAGTGGTAACGCATCTTACCATAAAGAAAAATAAGATAAACCTCCAACAGCATCAAACAACAAGGCACATATAAGATGATGGCTCATCAAAAAAGGTTATCACCAAGAGAAAATATGTTAAAATGTCAACTTTTGGAAATGGTCCAGGAATACTCCCGAAGTATAGATAACGTATACGTGATTGGTAAAATTGCAGTTGAAATGGCCACTGGGTCATTCGTCTTCCTCCAAAATATTGAACACATTTGGGCGAAAGTGAGACCTATGTATCGGGAAAAAAATCTAATGGTAGATTTAAGGCTAAGCCTACTTAAAAAAAAAAATAAAAAATAAATAAATAAATAAATAAATAAATAAATAAATAATGCTTTCGGTGACAAAAAAAAATTTGAGCGATTCTCGTGTAAAACGCCGAAAAAATACAGGCGAACGATGCAAGGCCAGATGTGGCAACCGATATATATATTGATTCTTTGGTATGAAGTCTTGAGTCCTCTAATGAGGAATCTCTAATAAAAATGTTACGTTGTCATCCATATCAACAGAGAAGTTCTGGTGCATATCGAAAGAATAATTTCAAAATAAAAGTCAGATGTATGGAATTCTTGGTATTCTCCTGTATTATTATTATTATTATTGCTACATTCAGCTAGCAAGTTGGCGAAGCTCATCAGGGTGAAGGATACAAATCAGGTTAAGGCTGGATGTATTTGATACAAGTACAAGTAATACTCGAAAATTACAACAGGTAAAGTCAGGAGTGGGTTGCGACGCGTTTCGGAACAGCTTGCTCCGTCTTCAGGCGAGAAGTGAGGCTCTGGCTAGATCTGGGTCCTTATATATCCCGGCTCTGGTTCGTAGAGAGGGGCCTCGAATTTTGATTGGTCGAGCGGAGGTTGTAAGTTCGGGTGGCAGATGTACGACGAGCTCGGCTCGGCCTCCCAGGCTGAGAGGTAGGAAGGGATCCTGGCTCCTGATTGGTCAGGACGCACGCCGAGCCAGCCAAAAAGTCAGGCAGGCTCCTCTCTCGCTCAGTGGACTTGGCTGGGAGAGGTATCCGAGCTCCCTGATTGGCTGAGGCGCGCGCCGAGACGGGCTCAAAGTCAGTCAGCCCATTCCCACGCTCAGCAGGCTGAAATTCCAGGCCATGTTCGCCGCCAAAATCAGCATTCGGCCAGACGATTTCTCCATTTGTAGGGGTGTCAGGATCGGGGTTGTCATCATTCTGGGGGTCTTGTTCTTGGTTCCTAGCGTTGGTACGTCGACAGGATGGTAGTAGAAACATTTCTTGAGTTGTATTCAACGCTGGTTTCTCGTTCTGGATTAACAAAGCTTCCAAAATTCGTAAGCGCCTGCTGTCCGTTTCACTGTCGATAATTTTGGTATTGGCGACGATGTCTGCCCGACTAATTTGGGAGTTATGTCGCTGTATTGCATGATTTCTGATAGCACCTTGCTGAACGTGCCACGAGATCCTCTTTGAAAGTTTCATGGTAGTCATACCTATGTATTTGCCGGGGCATCCTCGGACTGGGCATTGGTAAGAGTAGACTACATTTGTCTTCCTCAGAGGGTCGTTATCAGGGGGCACTGGATTGTTCCTCATGATCAAGTTGCGGGTTTTTTCAGTCTGGTAATAGATGATGAGTTTCACTTTCGTGGTCTCATCAGTGGGTGAAACGTTGTTATTGGTGATGTCTTTAATGGCCTTCTCATCCCGCTGATATTTGGCGTGCATGAGGCCTTTGTAGTAAAGTTTGACGTCTCTAGATCCGTTGGTGGAGGTGTCGGACCTATCTGTAGTTCTGTCGGACCCCTGGCTAGCGCTGTCAGACCCTTTCACCAAAGGGGACCCATACCACTTGTCTATAACTGTCCTCACTTCACGCTGGACATGCTTGTTGCTGTAGCCGTTGTTGATGAGGACCTGTGCGACCCTTTCCAGCTCCTTGTGGGTGTCAGTCCATGTCGAGCAGTGAGGCAAGGCCCTGCATACAAAGGCCTTGATAGTCGAGGCCCTGTTGCGGGCAGGACATTCACTTTCGCCATTTAGACACATGCCGAGATTTGTGGGCTTGGTGTAGACAGTGGTCTGGAATCCCTCGTTGGTGGAAGAAATCAAGATGTCCAGGAACGGGAGGCTGTTGTCAACACTGTTCTCAAGGGTGAAGTGGAGGACGCTGTTGTCCTCAAAGGTCCTCCTTAGATTCTTGATGGCTTCGGTAGAAGTAGCTTTGATGAAAGTGTCGTCAATATAACGGAAGTAATCGAGGGGGCACTCGAGATGGGAGAATACCCTCTCCTCTACTACTCCCATGTAGAAGTTAGCAAAGAGTACGCCCAAGGGCGAGCCCATCGCCACGCCATCCTTTTTTAAGTACAAGTGCCTACGATGAGTAGTAAAGGGGGCCCTTTAAGTGCAAATGGCAAGGAGGGTCCGAAGGGCTTGCTCTGGGATATTTAATTCAGGAGTCGTCTCATCCCTGTAGACTCTATCGGCAATAAGGTCGATGGTTTCATCGACTGGGACATTAGTGAATAAAGATTCGACGTCTATCGATGCTATGACCCCCTCGCCGCGGACGTCCTTGATCCTCTCTAGGAATTCGGCAGAGGAGGCCACACAGTGGCGGTCGGGGACATATGGCGTCAGAATCGTGTTCAGTTTCTTGGCCACCTGGTATGTAGGCGTAGGGCATTGGCTGATGATAGGTAGGAGTGGGTTGCCTTGTTTGTGGGTTTTAACATTGCCCTAGAGGTAACCAGGTCCATAATGCCCCCGAAATCATGGGTAGGTGTACGGTGTTAGTTGCAGCATTAATGGCCTCGATGGTACGATTTGCTTCCCTCTTGATTTCTTCAACAGGGTTGCTCGTGAGGCGCTCGAATTTGGTCAGGTCGGCGAGGATGGCGTCCAGTTTCTCGTGGTACTCGTGGGTGTTGATGAGTACAAATGCAGCTGTCTTGTCAGCCCGACGGACGGTAACCTCAGCAACTCGTTTGAGCTCTTTAGCAGCAGTTCTCATCTCCTTAGAGACGATGCCGCTGCTGTACCTGCCCCTATCAGTAAGGGCCTCGGCGAGCAGAAGCGGCTGAAGGGCGTCAGTCGTCCGGAGGGCACCACGTTCTTGGAGGTTGAGGATAGAATCTAGGAGTAATTCCATCTCCAGGCGTTTGTCGGTAGATCTTGGTCGGGTGATGAAGTGGCAGTTGAGGCCCATCTTGAGAATCTGCTCCTGTGCTGGTGTAGGGACGTAGCTGGAGATGTTAAAGTATTCCTGGCAGACCTCTGGGATCCGCAGCTTTCCGCCATTAAGGGTGACCAGCTTCTTCAAGATGGTCCTCCTCCTCTTCTTCAAGTCCTTCTCCTTAAGGACTTGTAGGGCATGGATGATGTTGTTGGGGTAGCTCATTATTATTATAACTAGCCAAGGGGCAACCCCTCTGAGAAGAGAAACCAGTAAGGAGACAGAATTAAAGGAAGGATATAAAATTTGAATACAAAAATAACAAGAAGGCAAATGGGTATTGTATTATTAAAGAAATGTTAAAAACAAAATAATAACAAGAAAATATAGTGAGAATGTTGATCTGCCAACTTAACTAATAAGATAACTATTGTAAGAGAGAATATGATAAAAGAAAACTGAGCAACATTGCGGCTGTGGCCTTCGGAAGTATATTTTTAATAGGTGTTCGATTCCCAAAGGAGATTACTACAAGAATCTAGTGAGGTGAGAAGGTAGCCTATACTACAAAGTCGAAAAAATGAGACCGTGTGTTTTTGTCTTTAGATACACCTCGACCTTCGTAAATCTAACAGAGTATAGCCTCAAAATATTGGCTTTTTTTTCCGGAGCCCGTTATGGGTACTTGGCGTTTACTGCGTAGTCAATGATATCGAAGTTGTCCGATTTCCGTTCAGCAGCCATACCGACGAGTTTTTGGACAAGTGATGCTGTGATCTGGTTAACCTGGATTCATTTACATCCCAAAACACCAGAGATAAATGGCTTACTACCCCGTACAAAATAATTAGATAAAAAAAAAGGGGTGTTTGATTTGCGGCCAAAGGACGAGAAATGGTCATCGTAACTATAGTCCTCTTTGTGGTCATCCCGATGAATTAAGGAACACTAGATTTATGTGCACTAGTATTATACATCATGCAAATTTACTCACTGAATGTGTCTCAAGTTCGTTTGGGAAAAACAACACATACATGATGTACGTATCGACCATGCTTTTATCACTGTACGAGTATAATAATCGCAAATAAGAACTAAGACTATAAAAGGATAAATACATGACATTAATGAAATTTATCAATAGAAGAAACTGTATATGTATATACATGTAATCAAAAATTTTGTGTTGACCCTGATCAAAAGCAATTGATTAATATTTATAAATGATGAGGTACTGTGCAAAAACGAAGGGGGTAGTTTGAAACCAGGGAGGTTGCTTGAAACCGACTTCAAATTGCCCCCGGGGGTAGCTTGAAACCGGTTTCAAGTTAACCCACAGTAGTCTAAAACCGGTTTCAAACTACCGGGGGGGGGTAAGATTTGGAGGGGGTAATTTGATTTGAATTACCCCTTCCAAATCTTACCCCTCCCCCCCTGGTAGTTAGAAACCGGTTTCAGGCCACTGGGGGTAACTTGAAACCGGTCTCAAGCTACTCCTGGAGGAATTTGAAACCGGTTTTGAGGTAACCCCCCCGGATTCAAACTAACCCCTCGTTTTGCGTAGTAGCTCATCATTTATAAATAATAATCAATTGCTTTTTATCAGGGTCAACACAAACTTTTTAGGTTATATGTATATACATGTAAGGTTTCATCTATTGGCATAATTTATTGATGTCATGTTTTTATCCGTTTATTTTCTTAGTTCTATGCGATTATTATAGTAGTATAGAGATAAAAGTACGCTCGATACGGCCATCATTTATGTGTTATTTTTTTCCAAAATGAACTTGAGACACATTCAGTGAGTAAATTTGCATGATGTATAATACTAGTGCACTCAAGTCAAGCGACGATAGTTACAATGACAATTTCTCGTCCTTGGGCTGCAAATCAAACGACCATTGTTTTGTTATCTGATTATTTTGTACGCGGTAGTGTTGGGGTGCAAATAAATCAAGGTTAATCCGATCACAGCATCACTTGTCCAAAAAGTCGTCAGTATGGCTGCTGAACGGAAATTGGACAACCTCGATAATCATCATCATCTTTGGCTACGTTATGAACGCCGAGTACCCAGAAGGGGCTTCGGAAAACGAAAAAGCCTATACGAAGGTCAAGGAGTATCTAAAGACAAAAACACACGGCACCATATTTTCGACTTCGTAGTATACCTTCTCACCTCATTAAATTTTTGTAATAATCTCCTTTGGGAATCGACCACCTATCAAATAAAATGATCTTCTCTGAAAGCTACAGATGAAATGTTTCTTTGTTTTCTTTTGTTGTTTCTTATAATAATTACTTTATTATTTTTCAGTGACGACGAACATGCTTACAATATTTTCTTGTTAGCATTTTCTTTTTTAACACGTTTTTAATGATATAATGCCCTTTTGCCTTCTTGTTATTTCTGTACGTTATCTTTATATCTTTCCTCTATTTCTTTTTCCTTATTTGTTTCCCATCCCAGTAGGGTTGCACCTTGGCTAATAATAATGATAATAATAATAATAATAATAATAATAATAATAATAATAATAATAATAATAATAATACAGGAGAATGCAAAGCATTTCGTACATTTAGCTTTTATCTTGAAATTAGTCTTTCGACTTACACCATAACTTTGATTCTTTGCTGATATAGATGGCAACCTAACATATTTTAAAGAAGATTCCTCATTAGAGAACTCAAGACTTCTAACTAAGGAATCAATATATTTATCGATTACCACATCTTCCTTTGCATCGTCCTCCCGTAATTTTTTGACTAAATGTTTTATGGTTTCCCACCATGTTTTTTTTTTTTTTTTTTTTTTTTTTTTTTTTTTTTTTTTTTTTTTTTTTAAAGTAAGCCTACCCATGAATCTATCATTTCAAAGTTTTTTTTTTTTTTTTCACTGCATAGGTTTTCATTTATGCCCATATATGTTCAATCAGATTGTATTGGCAATAGTATGGAAGAAGACGAATGACTATGTGACTATTTCAACTGCAATTTTATCAATCACGTAATCGTTATCTATAGTTTGGGAGTATTTCTTGACCATTTCCAAAAGTTGACAATTTATCATATTGTCTCTTGGTGATACGCTTTTTTGATGAGCCACTATTTTTTTGGGCCTTGTTGTTTGATGCCATTGCAGGTTTATATAATTTTGCTCTATGATAATATGGGTTATCATTACAATTATTGAAGATGGGAATACATTCGGTAACAACTGCTTACGGGACCATTGTTCAGAATTACCTCACAGTTCATTTGACAGTGAATGTATTTTTGCTTAAATTGGTTGCTTCTGTTATGCGAAAAAAATGCTTTACAAATATCAGTAACAGGACCTCCTTTCTATTTTTCTAAAGCAAAATATTTCAAAACATATAAACAACCTCTTGTGCTTGACCGGTAAGTAGCCAGCCTACAGTTGCTGTGAATGGGGATGGAAGACCTTCCATTATGGATGACAAAAAGTTTATGATGCTTTGTGTGTGTGTGGGTCTCTCTCTCTCTCTCTCTCTCTCTCTCTCTCTCTCTCTCTCTCTCTCTCTCTCTCTCCTCTACATCTGGGTGTGGAGCTCAAGCAGCAAGCTACTTTCGTCGCAGTGGATCTTGCCAGTACCTGCCCGCAAGACAAGGAAGTTTATTAAGAGATACTTCCTGCCGAAAGCCAATTAATAAATGTCCATCACTGACCTGAAAAACTATATCGGAAAAGAGGCAATTTTGTCTCGTTTCTTTATAGCGCTACTGAATAATGTTATAATTAGATAACAAATTTGATGTTGAGTTCTTATATTATTAAAGTTTAACACCTAGAGTAATTCTTTTCATTATAACCATAAATTTGCATCATGTTCTTTTTATTCTCGTAACACAATGTCGGGAATATGGCATGTGTGTTTTTGTCTTTAGGTACGTCTCAATCTTCTTCATAAATTTGACAGAGTATAGCGATAAAGTGCACATCACGTTCTTGATTTTTGAGTCAATTTCTCCACGCATGTTGCCGTGTGAAGCTCATGCACATGAAGCACATGAAGGGAATCTATTTGAGACGATAAAAGCAAACAATTATTTGTCTTAAATACGAGAATGAAAATATTTTCAACTGTGAAGTCGGCAATAAATGCATGATGCATATATGCAGTCATATAGATTATTTCTTGTTTCGCTGAGGGGGTAACTTGAAAACAGGGGGAGGGGGGATAGCTTGAAACCAGTTTCAAACTACCTCCCCGGTAATCTGAAACTGGTTTAAAGTTACTGGGGGGTAGCTTGAAACTGAGGGTACTTGAAACCTTTACACCGAGAGTAGCGGGATGCTAAGAATCTCCTGGTTTATAAATGCTAAAGAAAAATTGAAAATTGATAAGCGGAATGTTAGAACAATGAATTCGATTGGGAAGTTACTGCAAGTGGAAAATGAATTTATGAAGTATAATTTGGATATCTTGACCCTATGTAGTAGGTTGGCCAGGGCACCAGCCGCCAGTTGAGTAACTACCGCTAGAGAGGTATTGGATCCTTTGACTGGCCAGACAGTAATGCATTGGTTCCCTCTCTCTGATTACGGCTTATTTACTCTTTGCCTACACATACACCGAATAGCCTGGCCTATTCTTAACAGTCTCGTCTTTCCTCATACACCTGAGATTACCAAACACTTCTTCACCCAAGGGGTTAATTACTGTACTGTAATTGTTCAGTGTACTTTCCTCATATTAAGGGTAGAAGAGACTCGTTAGCTATGGTAAGTAGCTCTTTTAGGAGAAGGACACTACAAAATTAAACCATTGTTTTCTATTCTTGGGTAGTGTCGTAGCCTCTGTTCGATGGTCTTCCACTGTCTTGGGATAGAGTTCTCCTGCTTGTGGGTACACTCGGGCACACTATTCTATCAAAAAAAAAAAAAAAAATCTCTTCCTCCTGTTTTTTTTTTAAATGGTGTGTTGGGCAGGCTTAATAGAAGGGCCATGGATGCCTGGTGGTTTATCAAAAGGTAGCCTTTCCCTTATCTGATTCTTTTTCTTCTCAAAACCATTCATGATGTCCTTCCTTCAGTATTTAGCCTTGCATGGTGTATCGGCTCCTCCCGGTTGACCAGTTTTTCCGACTTTTTTTTTCTATAGTCTATGGGTTTGATCAATCGCTTTATTTATATTGCTGTACACATTGTTTTGTTTATAATTCTAGGTAATCTAGTTTTTAAGTATGATGTGTCTTTTTTATTAGCTATACTTCTTATGCTGTCTGCAGTCATTGAGCGAAATCCGGGACCAGTACGTCCTAGATTTCGTCAATGTCTTCTACTGTATTGCATATTCGTGTTCTTCATGCAAATATTTAAGGCCTTACAGTTACGTCCAGACAGTATGATATTCTTTTTTGCTCAGAATCTTTGGTTTCTAATATGAGGCACTCATCTGAGCTCCTTATAACTTGCTTCAAAAAGCCAATAATGTTTAAACGTGATGCCATTCCTAGGCCAAGGGAATGGCGATGTATATTGGGACTGAGTACCCTGCTTCTCATAAGTCCTGCTAAGAATGTGGATGTTATGAGGTTCAAGTAAGAAAAGTCCGTGGCAGGCATAACAACTTTTATTTGTGTTTGATCTACCATAATCCAGACATGGATGATACTATCTTCGATTGTCTTCTTACCATTATGGCTAATATACAAGATGATAGAAAGGCATCTTTTGTCTTTGTTGGTGATATCAATGCTCACTATAGAGAGTGGTTAAGTTCTGTTTCTCCTACCTATCGCCATAGCTTAGAGCTTTATAATTGGCTCTGAATCAGGCTGTGAGCAAATCATAAGTGAAGCTACTCTCCTGTCTGGAAATTGCTTGAACCTTGTATACACTGACTCCACTGGCGTTATAACAAGTAAGGTTGGTTCTCCAGTCGGGACATCTGATCATGCCTTGATTTCATTAGTAGTGAAAACTGAGCATCTTGTCCCGGATGTATCATGCTCTTGTAAAATTTATATGAAATCCCAAGCAGATTGGAATGGGATTTTGCATGACCTTTTGGGCTTGAATTGGTCACAATTATATAGTAGTATTGATCCTGTTGTGTCTTTGAATGAGAATCTAGTCAACATAATTGATAAGCGTATCCCTTTTCATGAGCTAAGGTACCAAGTGAAGGACAAACCGTGATTCAATGATGATTGGAGACGTGCTTATTTGGAGATGCAGGAGGCCTAGCATCTTTAGAAGGACAACAGATGATATTTCACCTGGAATAACCATACTCTGGTTAGAGTTTTTTCTAAAGTTGTATCCTTTCTGGTACAACTCAGGAACATAAATGGTGGTCTACCCTTAAATCTACACTCTTTGGTGTAGATGCAACAGTTTCTCCTTTACTTAATCCAGATTGCCCTCTCACTCACTGTCCAAAAGAAAAGGCAACGCTTTTGGTTGATGTATTTCACAGTCAACAGGGTAATGAAAGACTTGAACTTCCTCTTTCCTGTTTTTTTTTTTTTTTTTTTTTTTTTTTTTTTTTTTTTTTTTTTTTTTTTTTTTTTTTTTGAGGCTAAACTAACTAGTTTAGCTTCTTGATCTTGTGAAATTAAAGCTCTGTTGATGGACCTTGATGCTTATGGAGGTGTTGACCCAAATGCTATTTTTCCTTTCTTTTTTTTCTATAAGGGCTGCAGATTTCTTAGCTCCAAAGTTATCTGTTATGTTGCGTAAGTTAGCAAGAAGAGGAACTTTTAGCATTTGTTGGAGAATTGGTAATGTTACTCCTCTATGTAGATGTGTTTATGGTAGCTCCAGTCCAACTGATTACCGCGCAATTTCCAAAAGTTTTTTAACGTCTTCTGACAAAACGTCTTATTAGGTTTGCTGAATGTAATCATCTATTCCCTAGTTTGCATTTTGGTTTTCGTAAAGGTCTTGGAGCATCTGATGCCCTTCTTACAACCTCCAGTGCTGTACAGAAATCCCTTGATTGTGGTCAGGAAGTTCGTGTGATTCGACCTTATTTTAGTGCTGCTTTTGAACATGTTATTCGTGAGGCCCTTGTTTTCCAATTTAAACAGTTGTGAGTTGGTGGGTTTAATTTTAAAGTTATAGATCCCAAAGAGTTTTTGTGAGAATAGGAATTTGATATCTGGTATTCCACAGGGCATTGTTCTAGGCCCATTACTTTTCATACTATTGTCACGACTTAATTAATAACATTAACGTTTTATGTTAAAGCAGGTTCTTTTTAATTTGCATAAAGCCGTTACATTAAAAAAAACAATAGTATTTTGTACAACCTTAAGTACCTTTAACAACCAGTTATAGTTCATCAACAATGATGGCAAAGGACAACGAGGGAGTATGATACAAAAAGGAAATATAAATATTTATTTACAAAAGAAAAAGAAAATAATTAAATAATATTTGGACCGAAGTAAGTTTCAGGTCACTGCAGCGTAAACTTGATGCCCCTTTGTAATGAAGTGTTGTTAATGTTAATTGCAGTTCTAAAAATGGAGGACAGTTACTAATACCAATACTTAACTTCTCGTAAAGTATCATCAACGGCGCTGCAGTTGCAGTAATAAACATGAGGGACCAGGTGATAAATCTGAATTGTCTTTAGGGGCTGTTCAAGGCTGATATCCTCTCCCGTGTTCGTAATGTGTCCGTCGCAGATTAAAAGGTGTGGTAATCCTCCAGATAAAGACCAAGATTAGTATCGAGAACTTGATAAAAACACTCGATCACAGCAGCTCTTTGAAGGCAAACATCCATGCATCAGCAGCGAAAGAATAATCAAACGGGCGTGACAGTGGTATAAGGAGCTGAAGACTCAAAAATAGGCGTCGATGTCGAATAAAGGGTGCAAACAGCTACACACCATTGCAGCGATCTAAGGCAAATCCACTGCTCTCAGTAGATAAGTACCTCTCAGAGGCAATCCCAACCTCTCTAGCGTTCAGAGGATCACTGACCCAACTTGGGCTTTTCCCCAAAAAAGAAGTCTCTCTGCTTCCACGTCATCATGTAAAGGAAGAAATTGTTGGATTAGAACTACCCTCTTTAACGACTGCAAAATAAATAACAAGCAAACAACACCAAGTTATCAACAAGCAGCAAACATACGACTGCGTGGGCAAAAAAATAAATAAATAGATAAATATATAAATGAACGAACGAAAATACTTTCGGGCGTGATACTATATACACATAATTTATGGTTTGCCCTAGAAAACAAGCTTGTTGCATATGCAGATGATGCTACTCTGTTTGCATCAATTCCATCCCCTGAAATTAGATCTGGGGTTGCTGAATCCCTTAGTAAAAATTTAGCTAAAATTAGTGCGTGGTTCAAATGATCGGGTATGAAGTTGAATCCTAACGAAATTCAAAGTATGATGTAAAGGACACTGGCTCATTAATATGTGGATCTCAGTATTGATAATCTTTCTTTAACTTTGTATGACTCTTTTAAAATTTAAGGTATGATTCTCGACAGCAAATTTACTTTGGAGAAACACATAAAGTCTGTGTCATCCTTCAGTTGCACAAAAGAATGGCTTATTGAGAAAATCTTTCAAGATTTTCGATGATCAATTTATTCTGAGGAAGTGTTTTAATTGTTTCATTTTACCTTGTTTTGAGTATTGTTCGCCTGTCTGGTCTTCAGTTTAATTTGTTGGATAGAAACTTATAGTCTAATAGATTTTTTTTCCTGATCCAGATATTAATATTTTGCACCATCGATCAATTAATTACTTATGCATGCTAGATAAGATTTTCCTAATTCTGACCATCCTTTACTTTCAGATCGTCCTGGAAAATTCCATCCTGTTCGTAATACTAGGCAGAGAGTTAATTCTAATACCCAGGCCTTCTCCATCATGAGGCTAAATACTTCACAATATTCTAGAAGTTTTAATCCAGCTGTGACCAGGTTGTGGAATGATCTTCCTAATCGGGTAGTTCAATCAGTACAGCTTCAAAAGTTCAAAGTTGCAGCAAATATTTGTATGTTGAACAGGCTGACATCACTCTTTTTATAGTTTATATAATTATGACATATCAGTTTTGATATTGTTACTGTTTTTAGAATGATTTATTGTTAATTTGTTCACATCATTTATCTATTTCCTTATATCCTTTCCTCACTGGGCTATTTTTCCCTGTTTGAATTCTTGGACTTATAGCATCTTGCTTTTCCAACTAGGGTTGTTGCTTGGCTAATAATAATAATAATAATAATAATAATAATAATAATAATAATAATAATAATAATAATAATATATGAAATGAGTTGTAAGGGGATTGGTAAGTAAATCTTAGACCAAGGCAATATATTTATCTATTTAACAAGAAAAGATTGAGCGGGAATAGAAGGGATTAAAATGATGATAACACCAAGAGCAGAAAAGGCATTACTGAGTGGAGAGGTGTAAATAGTAAATTGTTACGTGCAAAGTGTAAATCAAAGCAGTGAAATATGATCATTATAATGTGTTATGCACCAAGAAATGATGCCCCTGAAAAAATTATAGATGACTACTATGAAAAACTGCAGAGTGTTCTAGATGAGACCCAGAAAGAGATAGGAAAATTGTGATTAGCGACTTCAATTATAAAGATGGAAAGATTGATCAAGGCATCTCAATCTAATGGGTGTTGTGGGACTTGGGGAAGTTACAAGTAAAAATGTAGCCCTTTTTATGAGGTTTTGTGTAATTGAAGGTACTCTTTCCCAGCACAAGGACATCCACAAATATACATGGATTTCACCATGAGGCAATTGCAAAACTCAAATAGATCTCAAAGCTATTAATGAAGAGAAAATGAGGACTCTGAGAAATGTTAAAAGCTGTAGAGGTGTCGATGTTGTTAATGATCACCAGCTCCCCGTTGCCGCAGTGAAAGTAGAACTGAAAGCACCAAACAGAAATGTAGATAGAATATCTAGGCTAGATACAACTAAGCTTCTAGAAGATGAACACAGAGAAACCTTTGCAATTGAATGTAGGAATCGATTAGCAGTCTTGGAGAATTTAAGAGAAAAAGAGTAGAAAATAAAAAAAGAATGTTGTGATATTAAGAAAATATATCAGTCAGTTGGCAGTACATTTAGGAACATGTGGTTACAAGAAAAACCTATGGATATCGAATGATACGTAGGATACTAAAAATGAGACAAAGGCAGAAATTTATTGTTGAAAGTTTTCGAGGAAGTTGAGGAAATTACGAGGTAGAGCAAGCTAATGATTCAAGTATTTATAGTGAAGTCTAAAGAAAAGCTAGGAATGACATTTGTGAGTATCTATCTATCTATCTATCTATTTATTTATATATATATATATATATATATATATATATATATATATATATATATATATATATATATATATACATATATATATATATATATATATATATATATATATATATATATATATATATATATATATATATATATATATATATATATATATATATATATATATATATATATATATATATATATATATATATATATATATATATATATATATATATATATATATATATATATATATATATATATCTATATCAACATCATCACCATCTCCTCCCATGCCTATTTACGCAAAGGGCCTCGGTTAGATTTCGCTAGTCGTCTCTGTTTTGAGCTTTTAATTCAATACTTCTCCTATCATCCTCTCCTACTTCACGCTTTATAGTCCTAAGCAATGTAGGCCTGG
>NC_090755.1:38225816-38235816 GCF_036898095.1 Palaemon carinicauda | reverse complement strand
ATTTTATACAATTAGGATATTACTGCATAACATTTTCCTCTTCCCAGATAGTATACAAGAGAGTTTCGGTGAACGATTCTCTATGCTCCTAGGCTTGATAGCCTAGGGGCTTTAGTATAGCCTACTTTCTTACAAGTCCCTCATTGCTCTTGTATTGTCTTTTAAGGGGAGACTGACACCTCCTATACCTTTTAAGTCGATACTATCTCTAACGAGATCTAAGAGCAATTCCCTTTCCCTCTGATCAGCTTAGGCTACCCTCAGTTACTTTGCTGCGAACTGTGTTCTGGCAAAATTTACTGGGGTGTTTCGTCTCTTCTCTTAACCACTGACATTGTTTTGAGCTGAGAACGGAAAATCAGAGTAAAGTCTCTGTTAGGTTTCCTACTGTCTTGGTGAAATGGCTTCCCAGGTCGGGTTATGTTGCCGTTCAGGAGGCTAGTCCTCCCTAGGCCATACTGGAGGTTCTTGTATATCAATTTCCTCCTTCCTTGGTCTGGCAGACAGTCCTGCACTAGTAGATCTTAGTATGAAGAAATTATTTCTTCCTTACTTTAGATCTCTGGTATGAGATTCTGTTCTCTAGTGAGATTGTGTCTTATGGCCGCTTTCTCACTTAACTAACCTAACCCGGGGAAATGATTTCTCCTACTTGAGGTTACTTTATGAGATCAGAATCCTTCAAGTTAGGTAATGCTCTAGGGTTTTACCTTACTTATAGGACTTTTACCCCTTCCCCACTGTCTCTTTTATGTTGGATGAACCATCCCTTCTGGCCATTGTTCTACAATTGATCCTACTGGTAATCTATAGATTTGGCCTAAGGTTCCCTGTCTGCTGCTGGCTGGCCCGGCTGCCGGCAGGTACCCTCATATCATTGCGTGTGCTCTCCAGTCCTCCCTTGGACTGCCTTCCATACCCCATATGAATGGGATATGGTTGAGTGGAAGCCCGAATATAATTCCCCCTTCCACTTGCACCCTCTTTCAGGATGTAGGCCGGCAAGGCTGAGCCTTTGCCGTCCCCCATCTTCTCTTTCTCTCTGCCTTTCCATATACTGGGCCGGCCGCCGGCATCTAGTAGCTGTCGTCGGCAATGTTGGGTGTCTGTCGGCCGGCAGTTACTCTGCCGCCACTTGCCGTGGGTGTCGCTGATCGACAACCCAACGACAATGAACATACTATGACCGGATGCCGGCAACGGAGATGCCGGCCGGCAGCGGAGATGCCGGCCGGCAGCCAGCCTCCCAAAATTTATATGTTGCCGCCGGTTGCCGCCAGGTCCTACTTGATAGAGAGATCCTTCGGTGGCCGAAGGACAGAGTGGCAACTGCCAACCTACCGCCCACTACTTCTAAGACAGTATCTGTTTCAAATAGCACAGAATAGGTGCGGCATATGTCGGCTAGGCCGACATATGCCGGCAGGCCCGGCGTGTCGGCGGACCCGGCATACGCCGGCAGGCCCGGCAGATGCCGGCATGCCCGGCAGATGCCGGCATGCCCGGCAGATGCCGGCATGCCCGGCAATACTGGCGACACGCCGCCGCCGGTTATTGCTGTAGCCCAAAAAATTTTTCAACCTACAAGTGGTTCATGGGCAGCCAATTGTGAGCCCATCATTTTTAGGGAGTGATTCTCCCTACCAATTAATGGTTATTACTCATTAACTTAATCCCCTATATTAAACATGGAAGATTGTGTTAAGAAGACACCTTATATCCAAGGATATTATCTTCCCCCTGAATTCATTATGAATCTTTATTTCAATTTTGGAGGAGGTCATAGTAATGGGCTGGACAGAAAACACATGTGGGTGTCTTTCTTACTTTCTAGCTTACTCTATCCAAGCTAATATTAATTAAATATTAATTAAATATTAATTAAAATGTATATGCTGAAATCTGAGAATTTCACCGAATACTTATAGCTTTTCTTTCTTAATAGGAGGAGCACCCTGTGTGCGGGAACAACTTTTGCAGAGTTCGTAGTAAGAGCTTCTACGGACATAGCATGTGCAGGGCCCATGCTTGCTGCGCAGTCACCAAAGGGGCTCTCAAGTACTGGGACCCACAGATATGTTCCGATTGTGTTAAACTGATTAAAGATGCTTTTGATGATCAAAAGTCTACTGATTCTAGGGATGCAGCAAGGGACACGCTGCGAAAATGGGTCAGGGGCTTTCAGAAGAACACCTCTGGCCCATACCTTCCTAATAAGAGGATGAGGAATTCTCTCTTCCCTAATGCATCTGCAGATGCAATTGTTCCCCAGGCTCAACCTGAGATCCCCTTAGTTCAGATTTCGGTAGAACCTGACGTTTCGGATGCGTTTCAGAGCATCCAATTAGAGGACAACATGTCTGTTGTCTCGTAGGAGACTGAGAACAATCTCCTAGTGGATGAACTGGAGCAGGAGGATGAGATACCTCCTGAGACTGGAGTCGAGATAACCGGATCGATTTCGGTATCGTCTGCAGCGGGGACTGAACTGACGCCTTCGGCTTCTTCCATCGCATCTCAGTTGGATTCCATTACAAGTACGCTACACTCACTACTGTCCATGGTGCAGGACATTCAGAAGAAATCGTCCGAGAAAGAAGCATCTTTCCGGACGGAGATTCATCAGCTAGTTGCGTCACGTTCAGCCCCAAAGAAGTTAAACGTTAAGGACCTCCCCGCCTTCTCTGACGTTAACCCATGGAGGTATGCAGAGCATATGCCTATGTCAAGGGGGAAGATCTTCCTCTCAGAGAAACTGGGAACAGTTCTAGTAGAGGAAATCGAATTTTGGCCTAGTAAAGGGGCCTATCCAGATTGCTATGTTCGTCTGAGGACGGAACCAGCATCCAAGGAGGAAACAGCCGAATGAGACGATTGTCCTTGAACTATCAAAGGCACAGGACTTATATACAACCACCTTGAAAGAGAGGGCCTTCACTAGTTCCAAGATACCGGCTCTCAGCAAAAAGCACCCATCCTTTATTGCTGACTCCGAACTTGCCTTCCCCTTTATGGACAAAGGGTTTAAGGCAGCCATGAAGGCAGTTGAGGCAGGGAAACCTTGCCCTACACTTGAAGAGTGTAGACCATTTTCCCTCGTCTTCCCTTCAGATGATAAGGATTGGAAGGATGTCCATAACACCTTCACAGTTGGGAAGCTAGAGGCAGATATCGCTGGACGGCAGTTCAACGAAGATCTCCCGAAGCTGTCAGAGTCTCTCCTGCACAGGGAACAGGAGACTGAGGAACGTCTCCCTGCTTCCATGTCTCTGCAGACTAGCTTAGAGACTATGGCAAGCATCCCAGACACCCCAGATATGTACATGGTCTTTGCCAAATCTCATTTGGTAACAGTCACCAAGGATTTATACAATTTAATAAAGCCAGAAGGGCTTGTTAGGGAGTTTGTGTTCGCTTCTGCTACAGTGAAGCACGAACCAAGGAAGTTGATAGCTTCCAATATCTGGGGAAAAGACCTCTCCCCAAGTGAAGTGGTCAAAGAGGTCGTAGATAATGCCGCTTCTGAGAATAGGAATCTCTTCTCCTAATGGGACTTTCCTCATAAAGGAAATCTTCCGCTGATGAGGGTCCCCAGCCGAAGAACAAGTCAAAACGACCAAGAATGACCTCTCGGCCAAAGCAACAGCAACAGCTTCCCATGGCCACAATGCCCCAGACGGTGGCACAACCAACCACCACCTTTCAACTGGTGCCCCAAAAGCTGGCGACCCAGTCGCTCGTGTTCACCCCAGTATTTGAAAGGCAATCAACTACCTTTAAGCCGAAGTCTCGAGGTTCCTTTCGAGGATCCTCTAGACGCCCCTTCAGAGGTAGGGGAAACATAGGTGGACGTGGCCGAGGAGGCAAGTCCTCCAACCAATACTCCAAGTGAGATGCTGCCGGTAGGAGGGAGACTTCCCCACTTCCGGGATCGTTGGCCCTTCGATCCCTGGGCCCACAGCCTAATCAAGAAAGGACTAGGGTGGAGTTGGAGCTCTACTCCACCAAACTTCCCTCAATTCTTCCAACACTTAACCCCCCGTACTGGAAGAATATGTTCAGGAGCTAAGTCCATTAGATTTCAAGGAAGGCTATTTTGTGTTCCGAAGGAGGATTCGGAAAAGCTTAGAGTCATTCTGGAATTATCACCACTCAACAAGTTCATAGTGAACCACAAGTTCAGAATGTTGACGCTTCAGCATATAAGGACCCTTTTGCCCAAACGGGCATTCAGAGTCTCTATAGACATGAAGGATGCATACTGGCATGTTCCAGTCAACCGCCAAGTTTCCCCCTACCTAGGGTTCAAACTACAGAAAAAAAGTACGTTTTCAGAGCCATGCCCTTCGGCCTAAACATAGCCCCAAGGGTATTCACAAAGCTTGCGAATGCAGTCATTCATCAACTATGGCTGAAAGGAATCCAGGTGGTAGCCTACCTGGACGATTGGCTGTTGTGGGCAGCATCCGAGGAAGAATGCATGAAAGCCTCAAAAGAAGTGATCCAGTTCCTGGAAAACTTAGGACTCAAGATCAACTTGAAAAAGTCTTGGCTTTCTCCAGCTCAAAAGTTCTAGTGGCTGGGTGTCCACTGGGACCTACAGTCACACTGCCTTTCCATCCCATCAAAGAAGAGGAAAGAGATAGCAGGATCTATCAAAAGACTCCTTCCATCCGACAGGATATCAAGAAGGCAACAGGAGAGAGTGTTGGGGTCCCTCCAGTTTGCCTCAGTGACAGATCTAGTATTGAGAGCACAATTAAAAGATGCATCAGGAGTTTGGAGAAAATACACATAAAACGCTCGAAGAGATCTACAAAGACCGATTCCAATTCGTCTGCGATCACTACTCAAGCCATGGTCGGAGGCCAAGAACCTAAGAAACAAGGTGCCCTTGAAACCACCTTCTCCAGCAGTCACCGTTCATACGGATACCTCGAAGGAGGGGTGGGGAGGTCATTCTCATCATCGGAAAGTCCAAGGAACCTGGTCTCCCCTCTTCAAGTCCTTCCACCTCAATTATCTGGAAGCCATGGCAGTTTTTCTATCTCTGAAAAAGCTGAAACTTCGATGCTCAATCAACATCCGTTTGGTTCTAGACAGCGAAGTAGTAATGAGATGCCTAAATCGTCAAGGCTCGAGATCGCCTCACATAAATCAAGTGATATTGGCCATCCTTCGTCTAGCTAAGAAGAAGAGATGGCACATGTCACCAGTCCACCTTCAAGGGTTCCGCAATGTGACGGCAGACGCTCTATCCAGGGTCAACCCGATAGAGTCCGAATGTTCTCTAGACGCAAGATCATTCTCTTTCATTTTACGCAAAGTACCAGGACTGCAGATAGACCTCTTCGCAACGAGCGACAACAAGAAGCTACCCCGGTATGTAGCCCCTTATGAGGATCCTCTAGCAGAAGCGACAGGCGCAATGTCCATAGATTGAAACAGGTTGTCTAAGATCTACCTGTTCCCTCCAACCAACTTTCTGCTGAAAGTCCTCGACAAACTGAGATCCTTTCAGGGGACAGCAGCAATAGTGGCCCATAAGAGGCCCAACAGAGTTTGGTTCCCTCTGATAATGGAACTATGCCTGAAGCTGATCCCGTTGCTGGAACCAGTTCTGACTCAGCAAATGCAGAAATTGACTGTCTCTGCTTCATCAGAGAAAACCCAGAACCTTCATCTCATGATTTTCTTGCCCTAGCGATCAAGAAACGGTTTGGGATTTTCTAGAGACAGTATTATCTTCTCAGAAGAATACAAGTCAAAGTCAACAAGAAGACAATATGAGTCTTCCTGGAAGAAATGGGTGGCCTTTGTCAAGGTGAAGAATCCTGAGGAGATACCTACGGATTTCTGCTTGTCCTTCATCCATCTGCATGAACAAGGTTTAGCAGCTAATACGATTACTACATGTAAATCCGCCCTAGCCAGACCAATACTATATGCCTTCCAGGTAGACTTCTCTAATGAAATCTTCAACAAGATTCCTAAAGCCTGCGCTAAACTTCGGCCTGCAGCTCCTCCAAAGCCCATTTCATGGTCTTTGGATAAAGTTCTTCACTTAGCTCAATCTTGAAGAATGAAGATTGCTCGCTGAAAGACTTGACCCAAAAGGTGATATTCTTATTTGCACTAGCCTCAGGAGCCAGAGTTAGCAAAATAGTGGCCCTCTCGAGGGGTGATGGCCACATTCAGTTCACAGACACCGGAGAACTGAACCTCTTTCCATACCCGTCATTTCTCGCCAAGAACGAGCTGCCCACTAAGAGATGGGGTCCCAGGAGAATCTGCCTTTTGAAGGAAGAAGCATCCCTCTGCCCAGTGGATTGCTTAAAGGTCTATCTTCGTAGAACTTCAGACTTTAAGGGAGGTCAGCTTTATGGGGAGAGACTTCTGGTTCAACATTATCCTTGAAACAGATAAGGGCGAAAATCACCTATTTTATCTACAGAGCGGATCCAGACAGTACACCCACAGGTCACGATCCGAGAAGAGTTGCCTCGTCTCTGAATTTCTGTCAGACGATGTCGTTTGAAAGTTTGCGTGCTTACACTGGTTGGAAGTCTTCCAGAGTTTCTTCAAGGACTACGCGAAGCAATTACAAGAAATAAAATTTCATGTGGTAGCGGCAGGCAGTGTTATAAAACCTGCCGCTTGATTACTGCGAAGAACAGTGCACTAATTGGGACTTTTAGTGAAGGGCGTACATGATAGACTCTTAGGGTATATCATGTTGAGTATTATGTTTAAGAAGACACTATAGACTGTTCTATCTATTCAGGTGACATCAAGCATAATAAGCTGACACAAATGACAGGCATTCATATATGCAAAGTGTTCCTAGTATTAACAGCATACATAGTGAAATATTATATTTCCATTTGAGTGGCTAATGTTTCCTTTTCAGGTGAAACTTATTTATTTTCTGTTATTACTGTTTATGCTTTTACACAGAATTGTTCACCATAAGATGTAATTGATTACAACCATGATTTCTATTTTTGTAATAAACAATAGAATGAATCTTTGCGTCTCTTTCGCCTCAAATATTCGAATTTAAGTGTAAATCAGAGCATCCTTGATTCTCTTAGTATTTAACGAAATATTAGGGAACTATAGTTTCTACCATTCCAAGCAAACAGGTAAGAACAGATTGTACTAACTGTTTATCTTATTGATTTAAGGTTTCCTACATGTATACAAACCTGTCTGTCTATTTATATCCAGACTTGGGAGGATTTAGTAACCTATACAGGACTATACCATCTAAGTACAAACTATGCTTTACGTATATAATGACACTAATATACATACTGTTTGCTAAATTGCTCCTTGAACTCACAATCCTCGGGATTTTTCCTAAAGTCTACCTAGACTTTCCCCTGTAGGGGGCAGGAAGAACTGACATATGTTATGATCAGTTAATTGATGTATAACAGTAACATCAAGTGTCTCTGGTCCAGAAGACCAAATAGGAAATATTTATCTTGAGATAACGGCACTATTGAAAATCCACAGATACATTAAAGCTCTGGTGAACTTCCATCAGGACAACATGGCCTGAGCCCAAAAAACGGATTTTGAGTGAAGCGAAAAATCTATTTTTGGGTGAGGTAGCCATGTCATCCTGATGGACCCACCCTCTTTTTGACAAAAGAATAATGAATCCCTCCCTATGGTACTGTATCTGCACACCTACAAAGCTACGAAGAATGGCTTGGTGGTGCCTCGCGGTGGCGATTCGGCGCATTATTTACAGTACAGTAGGAGTGTCAAAGCATCGACGCTTTAGCGACTTTCCGATATTCTTGCCACTTTTCCCTCTCGAAGCAAAAACCCTATTGGGGGGGTAGATAGCTATGAGACGTATCAAGAATACGTCCTCTGATATACGCGATATCTCCTTTAAAATTTTAAGAGATATTCGCTCCAGGAGTTAGAATTCTGGGTACCTTTGGTAAATTCTCTGGGATATATCACTGTAGTCAAATATACCTAGGAAGCTAGTAATGAAGGAACTTCCATCAGGACGACATGACTACCTCACCCAAAAATAGATTTTTCGCTTGGCTCAAAATCCGTTTATTCACCATATTTTTTTCTGCCTTGCATGTTTTGTGGAGCGGACTGCCAGTCTTCAGTGCCTAGCTTGTCGAACTGCCACATTACTTGGTTATGCTTTCGCTCTCTCTCCCTTTACTTGGAGTGCGTTTTTGGGCAGCGGGGCAGAGAGTATCTGCTCCCCAACAGAGGAGATCTTTCAGCATTTTTCACGGCTTAATTATCGGAAGATATTTGTTCCTGATCCTGCCGCAACCATTGAATTTGAGAGGCTCTTGCTAATGAATTTTAGCATTACTTATAAGCGTTGTTGTTGCTTTTGTGCTGCTGCTTGCCACTACTGCTGGCTGTTGCCGTGTGTTTGACCTCCTGGAGTCGTGAGGAGGCCTTCTAGTGATGAAAAACGGTAAGCGGACCATATATGTTCTTCACTCGCCTGCTTACATAATAGAGACAATTTACATTCCCCTGGTGATCCCCTGGGTGCAAGAACACCCCTAGTGATCAAGAAGTAAGACAATCACAATTGATGTGTTATACTAATCTTTTGTTACGAATTCGGTGTGGTCTTTTAGAAAATATGAAAGTATTCTTCAGCTATTTCTTCGTTACCTCTTCAGTGTAGCATTATCGTCAATTTAGGACATATTATTATCATAAGGTGTATTATAATAATAATTATTGTGGAATTGATGAGTTTTGAGGTTTACTTCACTCTGCAACTCTAACTGTCGTATGATAGGGAAAGTGTTTATTTTTCTGCCTCCTACACCTTTTCTTTCTCTTCGACTGAGGTATAAGAGTTAGGTAGGCGTGTGACGGTTCGGGTGTTATTATTCTAAAGTAACGTATGTTTTTTTCCAGTTGCTAAGAAAGCTTTTTGAGGAATCCTTTTTGTAGTTTAAGACTATTTTTGTCAATTAAATTTCATAGTTAATTTTGATTCAGTGTTTTTTGTATCCCTCTTTGAGAGTTATTTTGCTTTGTGAATTTTGTGTCGCTGCTGGTTCTTGCCTGGTATTTTGGCACTGAGCCAGTCTGGAAAAAGAATCCTGGATGATTATAATCAATCTTAAGTTCATTACATAATTTGGCGACTGTGACAGGATCCAGTTTAGAGATATAATTTTCAACTGTAAACGGCTCTCGGAGAGGCGGTCAAGCCACTGAGGGTATTTAGTGATTATTTCTATTTGAGTAATTCAAGATGCATTATTTAGAGAGTGAAGAAGCTGAGGTAGCGAACTTTTTGGCTAGTCTTAACTGGGAAGAGGATCTGTTTAAAATAAAAAGGGATCAATTGTGGTTGATTGCACAGATCTTGGATTCAAGTTTGGCCACTGAGGTTAGGAAGGGACCGTTGTTATTTGAGGTCTTGAAGGCCGCAAGGATATATAGAGAGACTCTTGATAGGAAGGATGTTCTGGAAAGTAGTAAGCTGGATGAGAGTAAGCCTGGGGAAATAGAGGAATTAAAAGGTGGAGGTAAAGAAAATCCTATTGATAATGATGATGACCAATTGGAAATTTTGAAAGAAAAAACCAAGATGAAGGAACTGGAGTTTGGAGCTCTCCAACTTAGAGCCGATGAAAGGTCAAAAGAAAGAGAGCACGAAATTGAGGTGCTTAAATTACAGATTAAGTTGAATCAGGGAAAGAATGGTAGCTATAATAATTCTAGTGTTAATGAAAAAAGGTTTAATATGTTCACTGTGTTAAAACTGGTACCACACTTTTCCGAGGAGGAGGTTAATGAGTTTTTTGTGTCATTTGAAAAAATTGCTAAGAAGCTAGTCTGGCCAAAGGATATGTGGAAAACATTAGTTCAGTGTCGTTTCATGGGCAAAGCTCAAAGGGTCTATAATAATCTTAGTGATGATCACTCCGCGGATTACGACACCGTAAAAAGTATTGTGCTGAAAGCTTATGATTTGATG
>NC_090755.1:38205816-38220816 GCF_036898095.1 Palaemon carinicauda | reverse complement strand
ATGACAAAAACCTTTATGCCAAAGCGAGCATGTTTGGTTTTTATAAATTGGTGAAAGCCAAGTCGTCCTTTCCATAATACCAATGCTTCCTCAATGGCGATATTTTTCCCTGGATCGACATTTTCCATCATGGGCACGAGAATCTTTACACGAAATGTATCCAGTCGTGTAGATGGCATCCTTCTGTTTACATTCTCTGGCAAGGTAAATCTCAAAAATTTCATTATTGATAGATATCTATCTCTGCTCATGATAGATGAAAAAAAAAATGAACACCTGGTTCGTAAGGTTGCCTAGTCCAATACTGGTTTATTTCACTATACTTACACTGTCCTGCGTATATATATATATATATATATATATATATATATATATATATATATATATATATATATATATATATATATATATATATATATATATATATAAAGCCAGAAAGACATACAATTCACCAACTGTAACTTCATGCCATTCCAGTCTGTTTATTTTACCATTGAGTTCAGGATTTTCTTTAAAAAAATGCTTTGCACGTTCATTTGAACATTCCACGATATGTGCTACAGTATCACCTGACATAAATTTTTTTCACACACTCTATCACTGATGAGTCACTGCTTATTCCATGGTTGGGATTCACACCACTATAGGCCAGCCTTAGGGGAGGTACTGGGTTAGGCCTCTTATCGGCAAAAACATCAACACGTGACCATCCACCACCTAAAGAAATGAATGATTCGTCGTCACTTTCATGGATATCACTCTCCATTGACGTATAGTCTTCACTGTCTGAATCCCCCATATCCTCCTCTGGATGATATGAATCATCACTGTCCGAAATTTCAATGTCAGACATTATGAAATTAACACAAAAAAAGGCAAAAACACGTCAGAAAACGTTCGTATGTCCGCAACCAACAACTCGCACGCGACTCGTGGTGATGCTGCAACCACAAGGATGAATGACCAGTTTTCTTTTATTCTGGAAAATCCCATTTTCTATAGTAGAAGAATATGAGCTCCACAGGCATTACGAATAGGAGAAACTAATCTATTGTGGCTATTCCGACTTTTTTTATGTCTAGGGGGGATTTGATATAACCTTGGGACACCCGTGTGACCCATCGTAATATACAGGGCAAAAATGATGGGTCCCACTTAAGACCTGTTGTGCTGAAGAGGTTAATGTATTGGATTATTTTTCAGATTTGCAGGAGAAATTGTTTAGAGCACGGTCTTTTGCTCAGGAACATTTTGCGAAAGCCCAAGTCTCGATGAAATTGAAGTATGACGTTAAAACAGGAGATAGGCTATTTAATGTAGGTGACAGGGAGTTGATTTTACTTCCTATGCCTGGCAATCCCCTGAAAGCGGATTTTCAGGTCCGTGGAAGGTTCTGAAGAAAATTAATAATGTAATTTATCTGATTGAAACTCCTGATAGGAGAAGAAAAACCGATATTTGCCATGTTAATATGATAAAATCTTTTATTGACACGTCTGTAGAAAAATCTGTAGTACCTATTTCTGTAGTTAGTGTAGAAAATGTACAGTTCATGGACGATAAATTTGCTGTTAGCCCAAGTGGTTTAGAAAAGGATTCTGATGTTTTAAATAATCTGAATACTAAATTTCAGCACTTAGATGCAGAAAAAGCAGCACCTCTAAGTAATTTAATTAACGAATATAAAGATCTCCTTCAGGATGCACCTGGTAGGACTCATATTTTACAACACGACGTTGACATTGGGGAGGCTCAGTCTATTAAGCAATGTCCATATAGACTGAACCCCCTCAAAAGAGAAATAGACAGGAAGTAAGTTAAATACACGCTTGACCATAACCTCGTTAAACCGAGCTGCACTCCTTGGAGCTCCCCGGTAGTTTTTGTTAGGAAGGAGGATGGTCAGCCTAGGATGTGTTTTGACTACTGCAAGGTCAACTCTGTAACAAAAACGGACTCGTTCCCCTTGCCCAGGGTGGAAGACTGTATAGATAGAGTTGAATTTCTCTGTTATATGAGTAAATTTGACCTGTTTAAAGGATATTGGCAGGTGGGTCTTACACCCCAGGCAAGGAAAATATCAGCCTTTGTGATGAGTGACGGCCTCTATGAATGTGAGGTGATGCCTTTTGGCATGAAGAATGCCGCCACTACTTTCCAGAGGCTGATGAATTTCATTACATGTGAACTGGAGGGTTGTGTGGTATATATTGACGACCTTGTGATTTACAGTGATGGTTGGGAAACTCATCTTAAGAGGATAAGAGTGCTGTTCGAGGTGCTGAGGAAGGCTGGTCTGGTGATAAATTTAAAGAAGAGTGATTTTGCTCAGGCAAAAGTGGTTTATTTAGGACATGAAACTGGCTTGGGTAAATCGCTCCTAAAAGAGCGAATGTTGAGGCAGTTACAGCCTTCCCAGCTCTTCGAATCAAGAGAGGTATTCGTAAATTTTCTGGTCTTGTTGGTTATTATAGAAAGTTTATTCAGAATTTTTTTGACCTTGCTAATCCCTTAACAAATTTGTTAAAGAAAGATGTAAAATTTATGTGGAATAACGATTGTCAGGATGCATTTGAAAAATTGATAGGTACTTTGATAACCTATCCTTTGTTATGTTCTCCCTATTTTTCCCTGACGTTTTGTTCGGCTACAGATGCCAGTGACACAGGTTTAGGTGCTGTCTTGCTGCAGGAGGGTGAAAAAGGCACCTCACATCCAGTCGCCTACTTTTCCAAGAAGTTTTTACCGGCAGAGAGACGTTACTCAACAATTGAGAAAGAGGTTTTATGCTTGGTGAAAGCCATCATACATTTTGAAGTGTATTTATCTTCCTCAGCATGTCAAATAAAGGTGTTTACAGATCATAATTCCTTAATTTTTATTAATAAATCTAAAGATAGAAATCAGCGTATTTTGGGCTGGAGTCTTTTACTCCAAGAATACAACCTTTCTATTTGTCACGTGGCTGGAAAAGACAACGTAGTCCCTGATGTCCTTTCCAGGACATTCGGTAATAAAAAGGATGATGTGGCAATCCAAGAGTAGTTGTGTAAGGGTAAAGGACTCTGCATCAATCCCATTTGAGATTTTTTTTTTTTATTTTCGTCCGGTGTTGGGAAGATTTTTTAATAAAGTTTGAGGTTCACATTATTTATATATAATCTTAGAGTTGATATTAGTAATGTTTAAGGATAGTGGTTTAAGGTTTATGAAATATTTGTTATTGATTTTTGCATTTACTTTTGTGCAAAATCCTCATATTTTTGCTTGCATTGCAAATTACTAGTTTAATATTGGCTGGGAGTTACCTATCTAAAAAAAAGTAAAATAATAATAAATTATTTTTTTCCTTGTCCCGGGGAGCTGTAATCCGTAATTACTTTAAATATTTTGTTCGTGGTTTATGTCATTTGTTTTAATTAGGTCACGAATACTTCTCTTGGAACATTCTTTTATCCCCAGTCAAGGTTTTGTTTGTGTTCATTTGTATAGTGTTTATTCACCATATTTTTTTTCTGCCTTTCATGTTTCGTGGAGCGGACTGCCCGTCTTCAGTGCTTAGCTTGTCGAAATGCCCCATTAATGGGTTATACTTTTGCTCTATCTCCCTTTACTTGGAGTGCGTTTTTGGGCAGCGGGGCAGGGAGTATCGGCTCCCCAACAGAGGTCTTTCAGCATTTTTCACGGCTTAATTATCGGAAGATATTTGTTCCTGATCCTGCCGCTACCATTGAATTTGAGAGGCTCTTGCTAATGAATTTTAGCCTTACTTATAAGCATTGTTGTTGCTTTTGTGCTGCTGCTTTCCACTGCTGCTGGCTGTTGCCGTGTGTTTGACCTCCTGGAGTCGTGAGGCGGCCTTCTTTTGACGAAGAACGGTAAGCGGACCGTACATGTTCTTTCCTAGCCTGCTTATATAATATAGACAATTTACGTTGCCCTGGTGATCCCCTGGGTGCAAGAACACCCCTAGTAATCCGGAAGTAGGGCAATCACTATTGATGTGTTATACTGATCTTTTGTTACGAATTTGGTGTGGTCTTTGAGAAAATATGAAAGAATTCTTCAGCTATTTCTTCGTTACCTCTTCAGTGTAGCATTATCGTCAATTTAGGACATATTATCATAAGGTGTATTATAATAATAATTATTGTGGAATTGATGAGTTTTGAGGTTTACTTCACTCTGCAACTCTAACTCTGGTATGATAGGGAAAGTGTTTATTTTTCTGCCTCCTACACCTTTTCTTTCTCTTCGACTGAGGTATAAGAATTAGGTAGGCGTATGACGGTTCGAGTGTTATTATTTTAAAGTAGCGTATGTTTTTTTCCAGTTCCTAAGAAAGCTTTTTGAGGACTCCTTTTTGTAGTTTAAGACTATTTTTTTCAATTAAATTTCATTGTTAATTTTGAGTCAGTGTTTTTTGTATCCTTCTTTGAGAGTTATTTTTCTTGGTGAATTTTTTATCGCTGCTGGTTCTTGCCTGGTATTTTGGCACTGAGCCAGTCTGGAAAAAGAATCCTGGATGAATATAATCAATCTTAAGTTCATTACATAATTTGGCGACCGTGACAGGACCCAGTTTAGCGATATAATTTTCTACTGTAAACGGCTCTCGGAGAGGCGGTCAAGCCACTGAAGGTATCTAGTGATTATTTCTATTTAATTAATTCAGGATGCATTATTTAGAGAGTGAAGAAGCTGAGGTAGCGAACTTTTTGGCTAGTCTTAACTGGGAAGAGGATCTGTTTAAAATAAAAATGGATCAATTGTGGTTGATTGAACAGTTCTTGGATTTAAGTTTGGCCACTGAGGTTAGGAAGGGACCGTTGTTATTTGAGGTCTTGAAGGCCGCTAGGATATATAGAGAGACTCTTGATAGGAATGATGTTTTGAAAGTAGTAAGCTGGATGAGAGTAAGACTGGGGAGATAGAGGAATTAGAAGGTGGAGGTAAAGAAAAAACTTATTGATAATGGTGATGACCAATTGGAAATTTTGAAAGAAAAAACCAAGATGAAGGAACTGGAGTTTAGAGCTCTCCAACTTAGAGCCGATGAAAGGTCAAAAGAAAGAGAGCATGATATTGAGGTGCTTAAATTACAGATTAAGTTGAATCAGGGAAAGAATGGTAACTATAATAATTCTAGTGTTAATGAAACAAGGTTTAATATGTTCGCTGTGTTAAAACTGGTACCACACTTTTCCGGGGAGGAGGTTAATGAGATTTTTGTGTCATTTGAAAAAATTGCTAAGAAGCTAGTCTGACCAAAGGATATGTGGACAACATTAGTTCAGTGTCGTTTCATGGGCAAAGCTCAAAGGGTCTATAATAATCTTAGTGATGATCACTCCGCGGATTACGACACCGTAAAAAGTATTGTACTGAAAGCTTATGATTCGATGCCTGAAGCATACAGGCAGAAGTTTCGTAATCTGTGGAAGGATCTTGACGTCAGCTACGTTGAGTTTGCTCGAAAGAAATTTCGGTTCCCTGATGACTGGCTGAAATCAAAAGAAGTAGACAATTTTGTTAAACTAAAAGAGCTCCTTCTAGCAGAGGAATTTAAGAGGAACGTTAGTCGTGACTTGCGAATTCATTTAGAAGAGTTGAAACTCGACTCCATTCAGGAAATAGCAGTTTCTTCCGACGAGTATGCACTTACCCATCGGGAGGAACCCCTTAGGAAAAGGATTAATCAGGATAGGTTCTTCCCCCATGAATATGAAACGCATAGTAATAATTGTCAGTCTTCTAGAGGAACATTAAGGTCAAATAATGACGAGTCAGAAACACTATCTAATCAAGACAAAAGCATAAGCGGCTTGCGTAGTTTAGTAAACAGTAGTAAATCGGCTAATGGTGGTGGTAGTAGTGGTAGAAATATTGGTAGTAGTAGTAGTGTGAAGTGGTATTGATACCACAAGACGGGGCACGTAAAGGCTAATTGTCACGGTTGGAAAAACTTTCAGGAGAGGAGGTCTAATCTAGTAAACATTGTTTTAGCTGAAAAAACGGCAAACTTAAAGCAAAGTATGGAACAAGAAAGGTGACTAAAATTTAAAAGGTATATTTCTGACTGGTCTGTGTTTGTTGGTAACAATGAAAAGACAAAGGTTTGTTTAAAGGTATTACGGGACTCTGGAGCAGCACAGTCTCTCATATTGAAAACTGCTGTTCAAAAGGATTTTGTATTTTCCAACGATGAATTTGTGGTGTTGGGTGGTTTCCAGGACTAATAAACTGGCTGTGGTAGACAGTTTGCCAGTTCCCGGTTTTCACCTCCTCTTAGGGAATGATTTGGCTGAAGGTGAAGGTGCAATTGATAATACATGTCCTGAATGTGACTTGTGAGGGCTATGAGATTGAAACTAATTTTTATAAACCTGTCTCTGTAGTAACCCGATCTAGAGCTTGGGAGATGGTTCTCGAGGATGTAGACTTAGATTTATATCAACCAGACAAACAAATGACTGACCTGAGAACTGGTTGTAGTAATAGGAAAATCATTAATTGGGATGACGTAAACTAGGACCAAGGTGCTCAAAATGACACAGAGTGAGGAGTTTTCTAATTTAGAACTCAGCAATCGCGAGGATTTGGTGAAACCAGTATTCGTTCAAGAGAGAAGTTTGCCCTACAGGTTGAGCAGGTCGGCTAATGCACCTGCCCATCAGGTAGAGTCGTGAGGACAATTGGTTGTCCCGGAAAGGTACTGGAATAGGTTGATGTATTTAGCAAATGAAAATTATTTGTTGGGACATTTTGGTGCTAGGACAACCTTTCATAAGGTTGCTGAACATTTCTTTTGGCCTGGGATGCGTAAGGACATTAAGAGACACGTATTATCTAGTGATGTGTTCCAGTTGGTGGGAAAACCTAACCAGAAGATACCCAAGGCTCCCTTAATACCTATACCCTCCGTGGGCGAACCCTTTCGGGAAATGATAATTGACGTAGTGGTTCCGAAAAGGTGTTTGAAGTGCTTGATGGTTTCTTCACCGGATTTGGTTTCCCTAAGGTAATTCAGAGTGACTCTGGCACTAATTTCACGAGTAGGTATTTCGAAAAGAAAATGAATGAGTTTGGTATTAAACACGTGAGGTCTGCACCGTATCACCCGGAAAGCAAAGGCCAGGTGGAAAGGTTCCACCAAACCTTGAGGTCTGTGTTAAAAAAATTTTGTTTGGAGACTGGGAATGATTGGGATAAGGAATTACCTTACGCATTGTTTGCAATACGATCGATCCCCAATGAGTCAATGGGTCTCTCTCCTTTCCAGCTTCTTTTTGGTCACAGTGTTCGAGGCCCTTTAGATGTAGTGAGAGAACACTGGGAAGGAGACACTCCCGAAATTAATGTATTGGATTATTTTTCAGATTTGCAAGAGAAATTGTTTAGAGCACGGTCTTTTGCTCAGGAACATTTGGCGAAAGCCTAAGTCTCGATGAAATTGAAGTATGACGCTAAAACACGAGATAGGCTATTTAATGTAGGTGACGAGGAGTTGGTTTTACTTCCTATGCCTGGCAATCCCCTGAAAGTGGAATTCTCAGGTCCGTGAAAGGTTCTGAAGAAAATTAATAATATAAATTACCTGATTGAAACTCCTGATAGGAGAAGAAAAACCAATATTTGCCATGTTAATAGGATAAAATCTTTAATTGACAGGTCTGTGGAAGAATCTGTAGTACCTTTTTCTGTAGTTAGTGTAGAAAATGAACAGTTCATGGACGATAAATTTGCTGTTAGTCCAAGGGGTTTAGAAAATGATTCTGATGTTTTAAATAATCTGAATACTAAATTTCAGCACTTAGATGCAGAAAAAGCTGCACCTCTAATTAATTTAATTAACGAATACAAAGATCTCCTTCAGGATGCACCTGGTAGGACTCATATTTTACAACAAAACGTTGACATTGGGGAGGCTCAGTCTATTAAGCAATGTCCATATAGACTGAACCCCCTCAAGAGAGAAATAGACAGGAAGTAAGTTAAATACACGCTTGACCATAACCTCGTTAAACCGAGCTGCACTCCTTGGAGCTCCCCGGTAGTTTTTGTTAGGAAGGAGGATGGTCAGCCTAGGATGTGTTTTGACTACTGCAAGGTCAACTCTGTAACAAAAACGGACTCGTTCCCCTTGCCCAGGGTGGAAGACTGTATAGATAGAGTTGAATTTCTCTGTTATATAAGTAAATTTGACCTGTTTAAAGGATATTGGCAGGTGGGTCTTACACCCCAGGCAAGGAAAATATCGGCCTTTGTGATGAGTGACGGCCTCTATGAATGTGAGGTGATGCCTTTTGGCATGAAGAATGCCGCCACTACTTTCCAGAGGCTGATGAATTTCATTATATGTGAACTGGAGGGTTGTGTGGTATATATTGACGACCTTGTGATTTACAGTGATGGTTGGGAAACTCATCTTAAGAGGATAAGAGTGCTGTTCGAGGTGCTGAGGAAGGCTGGTCTGGTGATAAATTTAAAGAAGAGTGATTTTGCTCAGGCAAAAGTGGTTTATTTAGGACATGAAACTGGCTTGGGTTAATCGCTCCTAAGAGAGCGAATGTTGAGGCAGTTACAGCCTTCCCAGCTCCTCGAATCAAGAGAGGTATTCGTAAATTTTCTGGTCTTGTTGGTTATTATAGAAAGTTTATTCAGAATTTTTCTGACCTTGCTAATCCCTTAACAAATTTGTTAAAGAAAGATGTAAAATTTATGTGGAATAACGATTGTCAGAATGCATTTGAAAAATTGATAGGTACTTTAATAACCTTTCCTTTGTTACGTTCTCCCTATTTTTCCCTGACGTTTTGTTCGGCTACAGATGCCAGTGACACAGGTTTAGGTGCTGTCTTGCTGCAGGAGGGTGAAAAAGGCACCTCACATCCAGTCGCCTACTTTTCCAAGAAGTTGTTACCGGCAGAGAGACGTTACTCAACAATTGAGAAAGAGGTTTTATGCTTGGTGAAAGCCATCATACATTTTGAAGTGTATTTATCTTCCTCAGCATGTCAAATAAAGGTGTTTACAGATCATAATTCCTTAATTTTTATTAATAAATTTAAAGATAAAAATCAGCGTATTTTGGGCTGGAGTCTTTTACTCCAAGAATACAACCTTTCTATTTGTCACGTGGCTGGAAAAGACAACGTAGTCCCTGATGTCCTTGCCAGGACATTCGGTAATGAAAAGGATGATGTGGCAATCCAAGAGTAGTTGTATAAGGGTAAAGGACTCTGCAGCAATCCCATTTGAGCATTTTTTTTTTATTTTCGTCCGGTGTTGGGAAGATTTCTTAATATAGTTTGAGGTTCACATTATTTATATATAATCTTAGAGTTGATATTAGTAATGTTTAAGGATAGTGGTTTAAGATTTATGAAATATTTGTTTTTGATTTTTGCATTTACTTTTGTGCAGAATCCTCATATTTTTGCTTGCATTGCAAATTACTAGTTTAATATTCGCTGGGAGTTACCTTTCTAAAAAAAAAATAATAAATTATTTTTCTTCCTTGTCCCGGGGAGCTGTAATCCGTAATTACTTTAAATATTTTGTTCGTGGTTTATGTCATTTGTTTTAATTAGGTCCCGAATAGTTCTCTTGGAACATTCTTTCAGCCCCGGTCAAGGTTTTGTTTGTGTTCATTTGTATAGTGTTTATTCACCATATTTTTTTTCTGCCTTTCATGTTTAGTGGAGCGGACTGCCTGTCTTCAGTGCTTAGCTTGTCAAACTGCCCCAGTAATTGGTTATGCTTTTGCTCTCTCTCCCTTTACTTGGAGTGCGTTTTTGGGCAGCGGGGCAGAGATTATCGGCTCCCCAACAGAGGTCTCTCAGCATTTTTCACGGCTTAATTATCGGAAGATATTTGTTCCTGATCCTGCCACTACCATTGAATTTGAGAGGCTCTTGCTAATGAATTTTAGCCTTACTTATAAGCATTGTTGTTGCTTTTGTGCTGCTGCTTGCCATTGCTGTTGGCTGTTGCCGTGTGTTTGACCTCCTGGAGTCGTGAGGTGGCCTTCTTGTGACGAAGAACGGTAAGCGGACCGTACATGTTCTTTCCTAGCCTGCTTATATAATATAGACAATTTACGTTGCCCTGGTGATCCCCTGGGTGCAAGAACACCCCTAGTGATCCGGAAGTAGGACAATCACTATTGATGTGTTATACTAATCTTTTGTTACGAATTCTGTGTGGTCTTTGAGAAAATATGAAAGAATTCTTCAGCTATTTCTTTGTTACCTCTTCAGTGTAGCATAATCGTCAATTTAGGACATATTATTATCATAAGGTGTATTATAATAATAATTATTGTGGAATTGATGAGTTATCAGGTTTACTTCACTCTGCAACTCTAACTCTGGTATGATAGGGAAAGTGTTTATTTTTCTGCCTCCTACACCTTTTCTTTCTCTTCGACTGAGGTATAAGAGTTAGGTAGGTGTGTGACGGTTCGAGTGTTTTTTTTTTAAAATAGCGTATGTTTTTTTCCAGTGCCTAAAAAAGCTTTTTGAGGACTCCTTTTTGTAGTCTAAGACTATTTTTGTCAATTAAATTTCATTGTTAATTTTGATTCAATGTTTTTTGTATCCCTCTTTGAGAGTTATTTTGCTTTGTGAATTTTGTGTCGCTGCTGGTTCTTGTCTGGTATTTTGGCACTGAGCCAGTCTGAAAAAAAGAATCCTGGATGAATATAATCAATCTTAAGTTCATTACATAATTTGGCGACCGTGACAGGATCCAGTTTAGCGATATAATTTTCAACTGTAAACGGCTCTTGGAGAGGCGGTCAAGCCACTGAAGGTATTTAGTGATTATTTCTATTTAATTAATTCAGGATGCATTATTTAGAGAGTGAAGAAGCTGAGGTAGCGAACTTTTTGGCTAGTCTTAACTGGGAAGAGGATCTGTTTAAAATAAAAAGGGATCAATTGTGGTTGATTGCACAGTTCTTGGATTTAAGTTTGGCCACTGAGGTTAGGAAGGGACCGTTGTTATTTGAGGTCTTGAAGGCCGCTAGGATATAGAGAGAGACTCTTGATAGGAAGGATGTTCTAGAAAGTAGTAAGCTGGATGAGAGTAAGCCTGGGGAGATAGAGGAATTAGAAGATGGAGGTAAAGAAAATCCTATTGATAATGGTGATGACCAATTGGAAATTTTGAAAGAAAAAACCATGATGAAGGAACTGGAGTTTAGAGCTCTCCAACTTAGAGCCGATGAAAGGTCAAAAGAAAGAGAGCATGAAATTGAGGTGCTTAAATTACAGATTAAGTTGAATCAGGGAAAGAATGGTAGCTATAATAATTCTAGTGTTAATGAAACAAGGTTTAATATGTTCGCTGTGTTAAAACTGGTACCACACTTTTCCGAGGAGGAGGTTAATGAGTTTTTTGTGTCATTTGAAAAAATTGCTAAGAAGCTAGTCTGGCCAAAGGATATGTGGACAACATTAGTTCAGTGTCGTTTGGTGGGCAAAGCTCAAAGGGTCTATAATAATCTTAGTGATGATCACTCCGCGGATTACGACACCGTAAAAAGTATTGTGCTGAAAGCTTATGATTTGATGCCTGAAGCATACAGGCAGAAGTTTCGTAATCTGCGGAAGGATCTTGACGTCACCTACGTTGAGTTTGCTCGAAAAAAATTTCGGTTTCTCGATGATTGGCTGAAATCAAAAGAAGTAGACAATTTTGTTAAACTAAAAGAGCTCCTTCTAGCAGAGGAATTTAGGAGGAACGTGAGTTGTGACTTGCGAATTCATTTAGAAGAGTTGAAACTCGACTCCATTCAGGGAATAGCAGTTGCTTCCGACGAGTATGCACTTACCCATCGGGAGGAATCCCTTAGGAAAGGGATTAATCAGGATAGATTCTTCCCCTATGAATATAAAACACATAGTAATAATTGTCAGTCTTCTAGAGGAACATTAAGGTCAAATAATGACGAGTCAGAATCACTATCTAATCAAGACAGAAGCTTAAGCGGCTTGCGTAGTTTCGTAAACAGTAGTAAATCTGTTAATGGTGGTGGTAGTAGTGGTTGAAAATTCTGGTAGTAGTAGTAGTGTGAAGTGTTATTGATGCCACAAGACGAGGCACGTAAAGGCTAATTGTCACGGTTGGAAAAACTTTCAGGAGAACAGGTCTAATCTAGTAATTATTATTGTAGCTGAAAAAATGGTAAACTTAAAGCAAATTATGGAACAAAAAAAGTGACTAAAATTTAAGAGGTATATTTCTGACGGGTCTGTGTTTGTTGGTAACAATGAAAAGACAAAGGTTTGTTTAAAGGTATTACGGGACTCTGGAGCAGCACAGTCTCTCATATTAAAAACTGCTGTTAAAAAAAAGGATTTTGCATTTCCAACGATTAATTTGTGGTGTTGGGTGGTTTCCCAGACTACTAAACTGGCTGTGGTAGACAGTTTGCCAGTTCCCGGTTTTCACCTCCTCTTAGGGAATGATTTGGCTGAAGGTGAAGGTGCAATTGATAATACATGTCCTGAATGTGACTTGTGAGGGCTATGAGATTGAAACTAATTTTTATAAACCTGTCTCTGTAGTAACCCGATCTAGAGCTTGGGAGATGGTTCTCGAGGATGTAGACTTAGATTTATATCAACCAGACAAACAAATGACTGACCTGAGAACTGGTTGTAGTAATAGGAAAATCATTAATTGGGATGACGTAAACTAGGACCAAGGTGTTCAAAATGGCACAGAGTGAGGAGTTTTATAATTTAGAACTCGGCAATCGCGAGGATTTGGTGAAACCAGTATTCGTTCAAGAGAGAAGTTTGCCCTACAGGTTGAGCAGGTCGGCTAATGCACTTGCCCATCAGGTAGAGTCGTGAGGACAATTGGTTGTCCCAGAAAGGTACTGGAATAGGTTGATGTATTTAGCAAATGAAAATTATTTGTTGGGACATTTTGGTGCTAGGACAACCTTTCATAAGGTTGCTGAACATTTCTTTTGGCCTGGGATGCGTAAGGACATTAAGAGACACGTATTATCTAGTGATGTGTGCCAGTTGGTGGAAAAACCTAACCAGAAGATACCCAAGGCTCCCTTAATACCTATACCCTCCGTGGGCGAACCCTTTCGGGAAATGATAATTGACGTAGTGGCTCCCCTGCCGCGGACGCGCGGTGGGAATGAATATATATTTTCTATGGTTGATAAAATGTCTCGCTTCCCCAAGGCTATCCCATTGAGGAGTATATGGTCCGAAACAATGGTTGAAGTGCTGGTTGGTTTCTTCACCGGATTTGGTTTTCCTAAGGTAATTCAGAGTGACTCTGGCACTAATTTCACGAGTAGGTATTTTGAAAAGAAAATCAATGACTTTGGTATTAAACACGTGAGGTCTGCACCGTATCACCCGGAAAGCCAAGGCCAGGTGGAAAGGTTCCACCAAACCTTGAGGTCTGTGTTAAAAAAATTTTGTTTGGAGACTGGGAATGATTGGGATAAGGAATTACCTCATGCATTGTTTGCAATACGATCGATCCCCAATGAGTCAATGGGTCTCTCTCCTTTCCAGCTTATTTTTGGTCACAGTGTTCAAGGCCCTTTAGATGTAGTGAGAGAACACTGGGAAGGAGACACTCCCGAAATTAATGTATTGGATTATTTTTCAGATTTGCAGGAGAAATTGTTTAGAGCACGGTCTTTTGCTCAGGAACATTTGGCGAAAGCCCAAGTCTCGATGAAATTGAAGTATGACGTTGAAACATGAGATAGGTTATTTAATGTAGGTGACAAGGAGTTGGTTTTACTTCCTATGCCTGGCAATCCACTGAATGTGGAATTCTCAGGTTCGTGGAAGGTTCTGAAGAAAATTAATAATATAAATTACCTGATTGAAACACCTGATAGGAGAAGAAAAACCAATATTTGCCATATTAATATGATAAAATCTTTTATTGACAGGTCTGTGGAAGAATCTGTAGTACCTATTTCTGTAGTTAGTGTATAAAATGAACAGTTCATGGACGATAAATTTGCTGTTAGCCCAAGTGGTTTAGAAAATGATTCTGATGTTTTAAATAATCTGAATACTAAATTTCAGCACTTAGATGCAGAAAAAGCTGCACCTCTAATTAATTTCATTAACAAATATAAAGATCTCCTTCAGGATGCACCAGATAGGACTCATATTTTACAACACGACGTTGACGTTGGGGAGGCTCAGTCTATTAAGCAATGTCCATATAGACTGAACCCCCTCAAGAGAGAAATAGACAGGAAGTAAGTTAAATACACGCTTGACCATAACCTCATTAAACCTAGCTGCACTCCTTGGAGCTCCCCGGTAGTTTTCGTTAGAAAGGAGGATGGTCAGCCTAGGATGTGTTTTGACTACTGCAAGGTCAACTCTGTAACAAAAACGGACTCGTTCCCCTTGCCCAGGGTGGAAGACTGTATAGATGGAGTGGAATTTTGTCTGTTATATAAGTAAATTTGACCTGTTTAAAGGATATTGGCAGGTGAGTCTTACACCCCAGGCAAGGAAAATATCGGCCTTTGTGATGAGTGACGGCCTCTATGAATGTGAGGTGATGCCTTTTGGCATGAAGAATGCCGCCACTACCTTCCAGAGGCTGATGAATTTCATTACATGTGAACTGGAGGGTTATGTGGTATATATTGACGACCTTGTGATTTACAGTGATGATTGGGAAACTCATCTTACGAGGATAAGAGCGCAGTTCGAGGTGCTGAGGAAGGCTGGTCTGGTGATAAATTTAAAGAAGAGGGATTTTGCTCAAGCAAAAGTGGTTTATTTAGGAAATGAAATTGGCTTGGGTAAATCGCTCCCAAGAAAGCGAATGTTGAGGCAGTTACAGCCTTCCCAGCTCCTCGAAACAAGAGAGGTATTCGTAAATTTTTTGGTCTTGTTGGTTATTATAGAAAGTTTATTAAGAATTTTTCTGACCTTGCTAATCCCTTAACAAATTTGTTAAAGAAAGATGTAAAATTTATGT
>NC_090755.1:38185816-38200816 GCF_036898095.1 Palaemon carinicauda | reverse complement strand
TAGTTACTATAAATACTTGCTCGACACATTATATTAAGGACATCAGGCATGAAATAATTTTCTTATAATGAAGGTTTGAAAATAATTGCAGTGATTCATACTAGCAGGCTACATGTGTGAGAAATTTTCCAATATATATCAGCTCTTAAAAATTGCTCATATTAAGATATTTCCATTCTGTATAATATCCAAGTTTGGTGATATGATATTGATCAGGATATATGCTTTTTGATACTCGAATAATCCATAACGATGATTGCAAGAAAATCCTTTCTCACGAAGTCTTGGTTTCAGCTATATTTCTCCCAATGATCTTTTTCTTTTTCAAGTGCAATCTTCTTCTTCTTCTTCTTCTTCTTCTTCTTCTTCTTCTTCTTCTTCTTCTTCTTCTTCTTCTTCTTCTTCTTCTTCTTCTTCTTCTTCCAGTCTTTTATATTAGTAATATGCATATTAAAGAGTTATTAGTAAGTCAGTTTCTCTTGTTTTTAAGTATAATTTCTTTCAGAACATGTTATGTTTTAGCCTATGATTTTATGATGTGCCTTTACCACGTAAAATATCATTAATGTTTATATGGAAGGAACCTTTATCTTTCATTTCATTGGGAAAGTAATACAGACTGCTAATACATTTGTTATTATCGCATAAACTACATTTTAATTCTTGTTGGGTTCTTATGAAAAGCATCAAAGCCACTGTTTTTATTCTCAATGGCATTATCTTTCATATGTATTAAACAACTATTGGACATTTATTAATACGTTTTGTTCAACATATTCACATCTAAAAAGAACTTTCCTCTACAAATCATATTCGCCTTGGATTGACTTTATTTTCCCGAAAGCTCCTCCCAGTGCAGTTTTTTATAAGTTGGGATGTTTAAATATTAAGTTTTGTCCTGAACTTTATATGTTTTTATGACTATAGTAATTGAGCTATTCTTCTTAATGTTCTGTTGATGAAAATGACAAGAAAACACTCAATAGAGTTAACAAAACATGACGAAAACATTGGCCATGCTTAAATCGCAAACTATATGTCGTAAGGGGGAACTGAGGTATGAACGTATGAACAGACTCATATCAAATGGCTCTTAGATCTCGATATGCATATTTTATTTTTCTCCTTTTGTGAGTGAGCCGTTGCGTTGTAACTGAGAGGCGAGATGATTGCAACTAATTTTATTTCAACATAAAGCAAGTCTATATACTACAGGTCAGGATAAGGTGACATGAAAATAAAAAAAAAAAAATATTCCTTGAAAAGGAACGCTTAAACATGTTCAATTACGATAAGATGTAGAGCTAGATATGCAATAAAAAAAAGGAAATCTCGTCACAATGTACGAGCATATGTGAAATATATCTTGAAATTTTCGGGTATATTGTTATGTACAGTTTTTAGCAGTTGTTCATAATGCATGTAAACATCTACAGGAAACCATGGTTTATGAATAAGAAAAATCAATATGTAGTCATTTATTGTAGTAATACTTGTGAAGAGCCTGCAAAACGCAAAAGATGCAATTGGAATACATTACATTAATTTCAGAACGGTCGTTGAGAGTGAAAAATACTCATTGTTAATATCATTATTACTGATACTATCTCTTTCATCATATTGATATTACTGTTATTACTTGTTCTATTACCAATACTATCATTGCTATTACTATTACTACCATTACTATAACTACTATAACTATTATTATTATCATTATTGTTAGCTAAGCTACAACCATAGTTGGAAAAGCCGAATGCTATAAGGCCGGGGGCTCCAACATGGTAAAGTAGTCAAGTGAGGAAAGAGAATAATGAAATAGATAAACTATATGTGTAGTAAGCAATAATTAGAATGAAACATAGCGTTAATATAGATCTTTCATATATAAACTATAAAGTGAAACTTATATCAGCTTGTTCATTATAAAAGAAAAGAAAAAAAAAGGCTGCTAGTTTGAACTATTGAATTCTAATTGATTCAACTATCTGGTTAGGAAGATTTTTTCACAATTCGGTCATACTTGAAATATAACTTCTAAAATACTGTGTAGTATTAAGCCTCGTGATGTAGAAGACACGACTGTTAAACTTAACATCATACTTAGTATTACGAACGTGATAGTACTGTTTGGGAACGATCGAGCCGGAGATTAATATTTAGATCTGGAGTATGAAAAAAAAAAAAAAAAAAAAAAAAAAAATATGATAAGCCGCTAAATCTTGTCAAAATAATTTAAAATGGGATTTAGGAGCTGAAGATCAGACAAAAAACCAACTCTCGAAACATGGCAAAATTAAGTAACTCAAAGGCCTCTTCAGAATAGATTGATTTATTGGGAATCCTAAAAGACCTTCTCAATTACCATATTTTTTGTCTAATTAAAGAAGAAAGCGACCGTTTCTGTTTCTTAAAAGAAAAAAAAATTCTACAATAATCACTCTCAAAACTTAAAAAATCATACAGTTAAGGAAACATTATCAATGCTGAGATGTAGATGTTGAGGAGCCACTGTCGTCGACCTACTTACAATCCTACTTTAAATGTTGTTAGAGTTCAACTTCATGCCACATAATTTGCACTAAGCATTGATTTTAGCTAGATCTCAATTAATGGATTCACTAACCCCAATTGGACATTGAGGAGATGGAATAGAAGCAAAGAGAGTAGCATCTTCTGCTTACGCGGCGTGCTTGTTTTCTGAAAAGTGATGGGATAAGTACACTACCCTGAGGAACTACAGATATCACATTCCTATTCTTACTGTGGTGCCCATCAACAACAGCTCTCTGCAATTTATTACTCAAACATTCAATAAGGATGCTAAGAAACGACCCATCTACTACCAATCGTTTGACTTTTACAACAAGGGCCTTATGATTAAAAAAGTCAAAGGCAACACTAAAATCAAGACCAATCATACGAAACTCCTGACCACAATCAAGGGAGTTCTGTAAAGCATTGGAGAATGTAACAAGCACATTATATGCTCCAAAGCCTTTACGAAAAACATATTCTAAACTAGGGAACAGATTAATACCTACAGCATACCTATTTAAACGTTTTGCTAAAAGATGTTAAAAAAAATTTACATATTACGAGAGCTGAGAAAATTGAGCGGTAATCAGCTGGAACAGACCTACTACAAGCATATTTATATAATGAAGTACGGTACTTCATTATGTAACAAGCTTAATGCATATGTGGATAAAGCTACTATCTTTGCATCAATTCCATTACCTGAAAGTAGATTTGGGGTTGCTGAATCCCTTAATAGAGATCTGGCTAAAATTAGTGCATGGTGTAAATTATGGTCAATGAAGTTAAATCCTAAGAAAACTTGAGGTATGATTGTAAGTACAATAGGTAGAGGACATTTGTTCCTAAACATCAGGATCTCAGCATTGCTAATATTTCTTTAACTCTTTATGAGTCTTTCAAAATTTCTAGTATGATTCTCGACAACAAATTTACTTTGTCTTCTTCAATTGCACAAAATATTGGCTTATTGAGAAAGTCTTTTAAAATTTTTAGTGATCAATATATTCTGAAGAAGTGTTTCAATTCTTTCATTCTACTTTCTTTCGATTATTTTTCTCCTATCTGGTACTCAGCTGTCGATTCTCGTCTTAATTTGTTGGAAAGGAATTTACTGTCTAATAAATTACTTATTTATGATCTAGATATTAATCTATAACGCTGTCGTCCAACTTGTTCGTTATGCACGTTGGATGAGATTTTATCATCATTCTAATCATCCTTTACATTCAGATATTCCTGGACAGTACCACCCTGTTCCTAATACTAGGTATGCAGTTAATTCTAATTGCTAGGCCTTCTCCATCACAGGGCTCATAATACTTAGTATTCTGAATGTTTTATTCCAGCTAATGCCGATTTGTGGAATGACCTTCCTAATTGGGTAGTTTAGCCGCTACAACTTCAAAAATTCAAACTTGCAGCAAATGATTTGATGTTGAACATGCTGATATAAGTCTCTTTTCACAATCTATAAATAAAACACAAATTTCAATCTGGTTAATAGTCCCGAGTAATTTTATTTTAATCGTTTATTACTTTTCATATAGTTTACACATTTCTTTATTTACTTTCCTCACTGGGCTATTTTTCCTTGCGGGAGCCATTTGGCTTATAGAATGCTGCTCTTCCAACCAGTGATGAAGCTTTTCTAGTAATAATGATAATAATAATAATAATAATAATAATAATAATAATAATAATAATAATAATAATAATAATAATAATAATAATAATAATAATAATAATATGGCGAGTGGCTCAAGAATGCACGGCAAGAAGGACTGGTAAAAGTAGACGAAGACCCAGAAATATACTGAGACAAGAGAATGACAATTACAACAGAGGACTGACACAACAAACCAATCTACGGACAATACATGAGACAGACTAAGGAACTAGCCAGCGATGACACGTGGCAATGGCTACTAAGGGGAGAGCTCAAGAAGGAAACCGAATGAATGATAACATAGGCAAAAGATACGCCCCTAATAAAAAGATATATTCAAAGAACGATTGGCGGAAATAACATCTCTCCCAGATGTAGGAATTGCAATACGAAAAATGAAACCATAATCCACATAACAAGCGAATGTATGGCGCTTAAAAAGAACCTGTACAAAAAGGGGCATGATTCACTGGCAAAACCCCAACACTGGAGCCTTTGTAAGAAACATCAGCTACCTTGCAGTAATAAATGGTACGAGCACAAATCTGAGGGAGTGATAGAAAACGACCAGGCAAAGATCCTCTGGGACTATGGTATCAGAACAGATAGGGTAATACGTGCAAATAGACCAGATGTGACGTTGATTGACAAAATCAAGAAGAAAGTATCACTCACTAATGTCGCAGTACCAGGGGACTCCAGAGTTGAAGAAAGAAAGGGAAAAAATAGATAAATATCAAGACCTGAAAAGATATATAAGAAAGATATGGGATATGCCAGTGGAAATTACACCCATAATCATAGGAACAGTAGACACGATCCCAAGATCCCTAAAAAGGAATCTAGAAAAAGTAGAGGCTGAAGTAGCTCCAGGACTCATGTAAAAGAGTGATATCCTAGGAATGGCACTCATAATAAGAAAAGTGATGGACTGCTAAGGAGGCGGGATGCAACCCGGAAACCCTACACTATAAATACTATCCATTCGAAAGCCTGTGATAATAATAATAATAATAATAATAATAATAATAATAATAATAATAATAATAATAATAATAATAATAATAATAATAATAATAATAATAATAATAATAATAATAATAATTAACAACAACCATAACCACAACAACAACAATAATAATAATAATAATAATAATAATAATAATAATAATAATAATAATAATAATAATAATAATAATCCCAAGCTTAACCTTCCTTTAATTTTGGTCTCATGTCCTTGTGAAATCTAGGTACGTATATTCATTAACTATCTCAAGAGGTTCTTTCATAACCCTTATTCGTTGCATGTGCATTTTCATTGAACATTATATTTGCTTTACTTTTGTTCATTTTCAGTCCGATATTTCTTCATTCTTTACTCCAAGATTTTATCATCTTTCGCAATTCCTCCCATGATTCATTACTCCAGAATCTGGATGTGCCCCTTAAGGAGCCTGTGGTGGTAGAACCCTCCCCCCGACCCAGCCTCCTGCATGAAATCAGGCAGGCTTACACCCTACGATTTTTCACATGAAACTAGGTCATCTGCAATTCTTTATTTATTAATGTTTTCTCCATTGATGCTAATTCCTACATTCTCCAAATATGGATTCTTAAAATTGTCTTCAAGGTTAGCATTGAAGATTTAAGCGAGATGTGGTCTCGCTGTCTAACTCTTTTCTCAATGGGAATTTACACTCCCTCTGTGTAGATTTAGGGCTGTTGTGCTTCCGTATAGATATATTCAAGTGTTATAACATAAGATTAATCTATTCTTTATCTTTGAAGGATTTTTAAGACAGCTGAAGGTTTAGACAGAATTAAAAGCTTTCTTATAGTCTAAAAATGCCATATATGATGGTTTGTCATACTCTGTGGATTTTTCCACTAGCTGATTAATCACATGGATATCAACAGAGGTTGAATAACCACTTTTAAAGCTTACCTGCTCTCTTGGTTAATTAAAGTCTAGCTTTCTTTTTATTCATCCTAGTCTACCTTTATCAATAGTTTATACATTATTGAGAGTAAACTTATTGGTCGGTATTTTTTCATATCTTTTGTGTCTCCTTTTTTTGCGAATAAACATTAATGATAAAGTTTTTCCAAACTATAGGTATAGAACATTCATGCAGATATTTTGTGTAAAGTTCAGTGAGTTTTACTCCTATGAAATCTCCTCCATCTGCTGTACCAGAAACGGTTTCTTTTGAGGTTAAATTGTATTTCTTTTCAACTGTGCATAAACTCTCTGAGCAACAGCTCTTAAACGAGTAAAGTTATTTCAATCAAAATTTTATCTGTTACCCTTCCAAAGATGATAAGGCCTCGTGATTCTCCACATAAATACGTCTACAATCATCATTAAACCAGATTTGTCTATCACTCGGTACTTTAGCACACGAAAAGTGATAAGGCCATCAATTACGTTAGTCAGATTTTCATTCAAGATAACAGGCTCACTAATTTTGTATAATTGTAACCAATTCAGATTCATAAGATCACTCAATCCTATTCTAATATGCTTCATATTTTATATAAATGTTACATGAAAATGACACATCATAGCAATCTGTTCAGTCTGAACTACCAATGTATTCAAGGCATGATCAAATGTCTCAACTGGAGAATAAACCTTATTGCTTATAACTCCAGGGGAGTCAGTATATAATAGGTCCTAGCTGGTACCAGACCTGTGATTAGCTTTACTTATGATTTGCTCACAGCCTGATTCGGGGAAAAAATCTAAAGCTCTTAAGACATGACGAATCAGTAGGAGAAGCAGTATTCAACTCCTCCTTATGGTAAGCATTGAAATACCCAACAAGATCTAAAGAGGCTTTTTTATCATCTTTCATCTTACCCGTAATGGAAAGAAAACAATTGATGATAGAATCATCCAGTTCTAGATTACGGTAGACCTAACAAAAATAGATGTTTTTATGCCGGCCACAAACTTTTATTGTCTGGTTCTCGTGATATCCGCATCCATTACTAGCATTGTAAGGCATCCATTTCAATATGTTTAGTTTCTTAAAACCAACAATAAGGAGCTCAGGTGAGTGTGTCATTTGAAAAACCAACGCTTATTAGTATGATAGAATATCATACCGTCTGAACTGTAAGGTCCTGAACATTGGCAAGCAGACAACTAGTATTGTAGTACAATAGACAACACTGTCGAAGTTTAGGGCATGCTGCTCCCGGATCTTGCTTAATATCTACAGATAGGATAAGAATTGAAAGCCATAAAAAAGACCTATCCTACTTAAAAACAAACTTAACTATAATTTTTCACAAAACAAATGTACATGAATATATATTAAGTGACTGATACAACCCATAGACTAAAGATAAAATGACGGATGAAATTAGTCAACATATTAGAGTCGACACACTATGCAAATAATTGTTCATTGACTTATACTGTATCAATCGGATGATATATCAGACTCTTATTATAGATGGCTCCATGTCACCTATACTACTTTGATAACCATATCAAAATTTAGCTATTCCTTTATCACATCTAATGTGTGATGGCTTCGCTTCCTAATATATATATATATTTTTTCCCCCGAAATTTAAGTTATTCCTTACATGAAGGAATTGGGATGCCAAGATTCCAATTTATAAGGGTCGTAAGTGACCTTGTTCACTTCAACAACAAAAGTTATATAGAAGACTGTTTCAGTCCAATTATTGGAAACATGCTACGTTTCTTGACTATGATCAGCCGTTTAAATCATCCCTAATATGTGCTATTTAGGTACTGACCTGATTACCATTGAGCATAAAATAATGAATATGATATTCTTTTGGGGTTGGTGTGGCCTGATTGATAATGCCTCTGCCTGGTGTTCGCCAGTTGGGGGTTTGAGTCCAGCTCAGTCTCGTTAGTGCCATTAGTGTCTGCAACCTTGCTATAGTAAGCTAAGGTTTGGGGGTTTGGGGGAGCCTGTATGTTTACTAGCTGAGTCATCAGCAGCCATTGCCTGGCCCTCCTTGGTCCTAGTTTGGGTGGAGAGGGGGCTTGGGCGCTGATCATATGATATATGGTCAGTATCTAGGGCATTGACCTACTTGATAGGGCAATGCCACTGTCCGTTACCTCTGCCATTCATGAACGGCCTTTAAACATCTAAACCATTAAACTGAGTGGATAAAAAATTTTCACATACAGACAAGAAATTATGGAAAACGTCCTCATTTTGACCATATATATGCTGCTTCAGTGGAAAAATAAAATAGAATTCTACTTTTCAATCATTGATTATACATAAGTTACCCTATAAACCGTTTATCATAAGTAGGTTCCTCTATTTAATTAGTCCATCGAGAGGAATCACAACAAAACTTATTAACTTTTTCATGAATATTATAAAGTTAACGGGAATAAAGAAAAACAAATAACAATTTACCTTTTCTGTTCTTTTCGTCTTTTACACCTCTACTACAGATTTTTTTTTTTTCTATAATTAATTCAATACTTTTAGTATCAGAAATTCATCAATAAAACTATGTTTGCTATCCACCATTAAAAGGATTCTTTTATAGAACTGCTCTGTTAACCCTAGTATACCTATGCATATGTGTTTTTGGAGCTGAAGGTAAGAAAACGTAGTTGATATTAAAGAAGTTCATTGAGGCTCGTAGCTGAAATATTTATGCACTTATAGTAGCTTTTATTTTTTATTAATTGAGCTTAAAAACTTTGATTTTATTGTCTAGTTAGACAAATTATACAAGTTATGCATGACAGCATGAGTGTCTTGGATGTAAATCACAATAAAATGATAGGTGCAAATTTATAAGCAAATACAATTCACTATATATATATATATATATATATATATATATATATATATATATATATATATATATATATATATATATATATATATATATATATATATATATATATATATATAAACATGTTATTTTTGTATATGTGTCTATATAGAAATGTTTAACCTTATTCGTATTTTGAAATACAGGAGCTGGTTTTGATAAAAGCCTTATTGGTTGTCAACCATTACTTTTGAGGAAGAGCCTTATAGCCCTTTGTCTTCCTTCCCCATGTTTGCAACCCAGTACCCTCGTCTAGCTACCGAATACACAATTCACGACGTTTTGCACCTTAAAAAATAGATATCTGTTTGAGTCTGGAGGTAAGGATGGCAGTTTCATCTTTGCCAAGATTCTTGGTCAGGATGTGTTGTAATATGCAAGCAGTAGTTTTATATTTATTTCAGAAGTACGTCTTCTGATAACTATCTTACCTTTATATGAATATCGATTTTATCGTTTTAAATTTAATTAATATTAACTCCTTATTTTTAGCAAACTATATTGGAGTCAATGACCTTCGATTTCAGGATGCCAGAAACCTTAAAATTTATTAATAAATCTTCAACAGAGGCATTCTGGATTTCAACAAACTTTTCCTGTATCCAGGTCTCTTTGATCTGAAATCTTCCTGACTTTTTACCATTGAATCGACCTGGATTAACTTCACCTTATTTTCCTGTCAATTTTTTTTTGCCTATCTATCTACCTATTTATCTAAGATGAAACTAAACATATGTCATAACTGATAATATGTATTTCTTTTATATTTGTATATTCGTTCGTATTGTTGCCCCAACATCTACAGTATAATGAAAATATTTCACTAAGTGTCATGGAGCTCTTCTAAATACCGAAGCATTTGATCGTTTCCACCTTTATTTACTAATCTCTCTCTCCATACTCAACTCAAGAAAGTAATGAAGAGTCTCTCTCTCTCTCTCTCTCTCTCTCTCTCTCTCTCTCTCTCTCTCTCTCTCTCTCTCTCTTGTAAAGTAGATTTATCCTGCGGGTCATAATTTGGCGTGGTGGACTTGCTGGCTTGATTCGTCCTCTGTGAGAATTACTGCAATATTGTGTAAGGGCAATGTCATCCCGGGCTTTAAAATATAATTGAAGCTCTGAACGCAGAGTGAGGAATCAGGTTTGTTAATTGAATTGATGAGGAATAACCTGGATGAAACCTCTTCCCTTCTCTGCCAGAATTTCATGGGAGTTAAAAGCAAACACAAATATATGCTCATAGATACATAGAAATATTTCGATATTTTTTACCTATTACGGTAAATGTCCACAACTCGCATAATTATATCAGAGGTTAAAGTAAAATATTTAATTATAGCTTTTCCAGAAACTTTAAGAACAATATTTTGTTTTTGAGCTACATAAAATTAAAATCAACAAACCACACACCAACAAAAATATGTTTTGGTTATGAAAATGATATTGAGTTGAATGAAAACTTGTTCATCTTAAAAAAGATGAAGTATAAGGTATCATCTCTCTCTCTCTCTCTCTCTCTCTCTCTCTCTCTCTCTCTCTCTCTCTCTCTCTCTCTCTCTCTCTCTCTCTCTCTCTCTCTTTTGTAAAAGTAAATAGGATCGAATATTAGGAATAAGTTGAAAAGCCTATCCATTTCACAGCCAGTTATTTATGATAAAATATATGTACCTGATTGAAATTAAAGAATTATTCTATTTTTTTTTTATGAGCACATACTTAAAATTATATTTTTAATGTAATTTGGATATTTAATTATAAAACCTAAATATTTCAGTTTGACTAATGTTATCACATTCATCTGGCCAATCCATCCTCAACATAATTCATGCGGGGAGCTGAAGGCATTACCTCCATTACATTCGCTGTACTTGCTTTAAATTCCTCTATTTAAATTCCTACACCTCCTTTTTCCTCCACCTGGACGTTTAACCCTTTCGAACTTTTGCTTCATAATTCAACTGAAAAGTTTTCTCCTAGTTTTACTTAGGTGAAGAATAGCCTCACTTCCCCCAGCACCGGCTGGTACAGTCCAAGTTCATAGACAGGTCCTTTACTCCATCTCTCATGTTGGTTTTAATCCTTTTAAGTTCATGATAGTGTAAAAGAATAAAATCAGTATCCAAAGTCAAAGATGAAATTAATGAATTCCAAACGTAAAAGAGAAAAGAAGGAAATGGGGACGAATCGAGAAGTAAAGAATAACTGCAACATAATCATATAAATGATTCAGTCAAAGACGAGGTAACTTATAGTGCATCATAAGGTCGATTTTAGTCATGAAAACTACGGAAAAAAAATTTTTTTCTTGAAATACAGACCAATGTTCAAAGTCAAGAGGCAAAATATTAAATGGTGTCTTTTAACTTTAATGTGTGAAGACTTCCACACAAATGAGTCAGTTGCAAGAATACTTATTTCTGAAAGGATACAAACGCCCTATACTCTTTTCAAAACTTTTCTGAACATAGTACTGAGGTCTGTATATCATCCCTTTAGAAGTGTTCCTTTCCAGCTTAGCTAATCGTTTCAGAAGGTTTCAAAATAAGAGATTTGTTAACATTTCTAAATACATTAGAGGATAATTGGAAAAAATATATAGATAGGGCTGAAAGGAAGTTTACTTTTTACTGTCAATATCTTACTGATTACCGTAACTAATCTCAAATATTTTTTTTTATAAACAAGACAATTATTTTTTTTTTTTTTTTTTTTTTTTTTTTTGTATAAATCGTTAGGTACGTTTAGAAAATTACTAAGCCTGGGACAATCTCCTTCTTGGATTTGATAAAAAGAGTCATATCATTTGTTATGTCAAAAACATATGAAAAGTGGAATTATCTTATTCTTGTATATGATAATTAAAGTTACATCATTGGGTTTGTTCAGAAGATTACGAAGCATGGAATAATCCAATTTTTGGATATGGTAAAAGGAGTCATATCATTGAGTGTGTTCAGAAAATAACAAAGCATTGAATTATCTTAGTCTTGAATATGATAAAAAGAGTTATACCATTGGGTTTGTTTAGAAAATTACGAAGCATGGAATAATCTTATTCTTAGATATGATAAAAAGAGTCATCATTGTGTGCATGTTCGGAAAATAATGAAGCATAGAATAATCTTATTTTGTGATGTGATAAAAAAAATTCATACCATTGGGTATGTTAAGAAAATTACGTACCATGTAATATTCTTAGTCTTAGATATGATAAAAAGATTCATATTATTGGGTGTGCTTAGAAAATTACGAAGAATGGAATATTATTATTCTTGGATATGATAGAAAAATTCGTATCATTGTGTGTTCAGGAAATTACGAGACATGGAATAACAATAGTCTCGGATATGATGAAAAGAGTAATATTATTGTTAGTGTTCAGAAAGTTACGAAGTATGGAACAATGTTCTTCATGGATATGATAAATTGGCTCAAATCATTAGGTGTGTTAAGAAAACTACGAAGCATAGAATAATCTTTTTCTTGGATATGATAAAAAGTCATATAATTTTTTTTTTGTTCAGAATATTACGAGGCATGGAGAATAATCTTATTCTGGGATATAAGTGTGTATGTTCAGAAAATTACGAAGCATGGAATTTTATTCTTAGATATGATAAATCGACTCATATCATTGGGTGTGTTAAGAAAATTACGAAGCATGGAATAATCTTATTTTTGGATATGATAAAAAGAGTTATATCATTGTGTGTGTTCAGAAAATCACGAAGCTTTGAATAATTTTATTCATTGAATTTATTAAAAATTGTTATATCATGTCTTCATTTTATTAGGTATGCTGAACATGCAGATCGATTTATAAGATAAATGCTCAAATCCTTGGTGTATATATATATATATATATATATATATATATATATATATATATATATATATATATATATATATATATATATATATATGTGTGTGTGTGTGTGTGTGTGTGTGTGTGTATAAAAATTCAATCTGATTATTTGGTTACAGTTAATTGAATTATTGTGTATAATAAGGAAAATCGAAATCACTACGTAGGATAAAAATATTTAAATAATTGTGTATGATAAAAATACAGAAATCATTAAGTATAGCGAAAATGTTTAAATAATATGGTACAGTAAAAATATCTGCATCAGTGAATATGATATAAATATGCAGATTATTGGGTATGGTAATAATATTCCCATTATGTGTGAAAAAAGATGGTCATAATGAAATGTAAAATTGTCAAGAATGATCGGATATTGTTAATAGCAAAATCAGAGGACATGTTGGAAGGAATTAAACTATTGAAAATGATTAAAATACTAAAAACCATTAAATGTTTAAGGATCACTCTTGAATGCCAGAGGAAAGGACAGGATAATACCCTAGACTCTGATCATATATTCATATGATCAATGCCCAAGCCCCGTCTCAATCAAACAAGGACCAGGGAATGCCAGACAGTGGCTACTGCTCTGTAGGTAGAACTTTTGGCTCCGCCAAAACCCCCATCCGTAGCTCACGATAATGGCTATGTTGCAGATATTATAAAAAATTATGGAGCTTAAGTTGGTCTTGAACTTCCCTCCAACAGACCCTTAGGCAGGTATGTATAAAATTGGTAACACGACCGCGTATTTGATAAATGTGAGATCTTTACATATGATAAAAAAAAATTAACATATGGGTATTATTATTATTATTATTAGGATTCCCTTTTAGGGGAAGACTATTGTTTTTGGTATTATTATTATTATTATTATTATTATTATTATTATTATTATTATTATTATTATTATTATTATTATTATTATTATTATTATTATTCTTGTCGCGTGTTTTTTTTCGCAAGAAATCTGAAATAATTATCATAGGTAGCCTATGGTAAGAATATGACATAGAGCCAGTTTAAGTGACCTTGACCTACTTTTCAAGGTCACAGGGGCTTTTAAAGGCAAAATTTGTAAATTTTGAAATTGACATTAGGCCTAAAGTATAAGCTGTATGGCTAAGGGCCTTATGGACAATGATACAGATATTGCCCTACTTTAATGCAAGTAGGTCAAGGTCAAGGTCGCTAATAGCCAAACCGGGTCAAAACAGGTTTGTTTCCGAGATCTCAAAAACCGGAAGGCCCGGAGCCCTGATCTTAGTGGCATATGATGCCCTATATCTTTATCTAAGGTTAGCGTAACTTTAGTAGCGACTGCTTAATTACTTTTTTTAAATATATATTTTTTACTATTTTTGACATTGCAGAAATCGTGACTTTGGCAATTTCTCCATGAAATACTGGTTTTTTGGTCATAGCATGCTATAGTAAACTACCCCAAACATATGCATAAAACCTCCAAATCAAATGTCAAATTTGACCTTGACCCTCATTTTGACCTTGACCCTCATTTTCAAGGTCATAGGGCTATTTCATGGAAAAAATTTGGCGTGAGCTAAAAGTGATGTTTTGTTGTCAACACCCCCTCCCCCCAACCCCCACGTCCCATTCGCACATGCTCTTTCGGAATATGGGGTCATATTTAACCCGTGACCCTCACATGACCTTGTAAATGCCCATTGTCTTCAAGCTCAAAGATCAATTTCTTTATATTTGTCATTTTTGCCTGTTTTACCCCCATATACCTGCTATTATACAGATAAATTGCTTTAGAATAGTTTGTTAACATAACTCAAAATTTAGTTAAGGGGTCATTAGGCCAATAAACCTTTACACAATATCTTTTACTGATTGACGAAAGCATTTCCACACCTATTTTGCAGGGGAATCCTCCGCCACTGGCTTTAGCCAGTTGCAGTCTAGTTATTATTATTATTATTATTATTATTATTATTATTATTATTATTATTATTATTATTATTATTATGAGGTTGGAGGGTACAGCTATCTAACCCAATGAATCAAACTCAACTAAATTTGTTATGGTAAAAATATAGCGATGATAAGA
>NC_090755.1:38170097-38172816 GCF_036898095.1 Palaemon carinicauda | reverse complement strand
CCTACATTCCTCCAACGTACGGTAGGGTTTTCCTTCCTCCACCACCTTCAACACTGCCAGCAAGGCTTTTTCGTCGAAAGGAAAGACCATGGTGGGAGGAGCAAGAAAGGACGGGTGCTTCCTGTTTAGGGCCGGCACCTTGAAATTGGTGCAGCCCCTGCTCTTGAGGCAGTAGGCCAGAAGAGCTTGAGCCTTAGTATTGTTAAACACTATGTTTTCTTAGGCTCGGTCTCCTCCTTGGAGACTGGTTCAGATTTTAGATGGATGTAACAGTCCGGGTAGGCTTCAATATGGCCAGAACTCCACTTCTTCAAGGGGGACGGCGCCTAACTTGGGGTTGATGACGATGCGTCCACTTGTAATAGGCATGTGTTCAGCATGCCACCAAGGATTTGTCACCGAGCAGGCGGGAGGATCCTTGACGCTGATCTTCTTTGGCGTGTTTCATGCGTATTATTCCCTCTTGAGGTCCGCATCCCCCTGGCGGAACTTCTCATCCAGGAGTGCTACCAACGCTTGGAAGGTATCCTGGGTGCCCACCACTGCAGGTACTGGAGTGGCAAATGTAGAGGGGACTGGTTCTGAAATCGCAACGTAAGAAACAGAAGGTGCACGGGCGATCTCGCCCTCGGAGTCAGGAGTCTCCACTTGGTCTTCCTCTTCTTGACCCTCAGCCATCAGGGACCTTTCGGTATTATCCGACATATCCGACATCTTCTCCACTTCGTCTATATGACAGTCTTGGAGACCGTCCGAAACGTCAGGCTCGACTGTCAGTTGGACGCAGGGGATCTCATCCTTGAGAATGATGGCATCCGCAGATACCTTGGGGAAGAGCAAGGCTCTCATCCTTTCACTTGGGAGATAATGCCCTGTGGTGTTCTTTTGGAAACCAAGCACCCACTTGCGCAGTTTCTCTCGGGTGATGTCCCTGGCCTCCGCTGACGGAGAGTTATCGAACGCCTCATCGAGCAGGTTCTTGCACACAAAGCAGACCTGCGGGTCCCAATAGCGAGGATTTCCCTTTGAGATTGAACAGCCGGAGTGGATTCGGCACGCCAGGTGGCCGTAGAAGTCTGGGCAACGAACGCTGCAGAAGGAGCTCTCACACCGTAGGTTCTCCTCCTGTAAAAGAAAGAGTCAAATGTGTTTTGGAATTCAACAAAATTATCATTTACAGTAATCTTAGATTAGTATTAAGTTATTAAACTTATAATATAAGATTCCTTTTATGTATGAGCTTAGGATAGATAAGCTAGAAAGGAGGTACGAAAGACACATACTTGTGCATCACACCCAGCCAATTGCCTTGACCCCACACCGCAACTAATTCAAGGGGCCCGTCATGAGCCCTGGAAGGAGGAAGAACATCCATGCTGGATGAGCCAAGCTTAGGCATCCTCTGAGGAATTAGTTACAGTGAGAGGGGGAGCTGAATTCATTCAGTATATAAGAAAAGGGAGGATAATCTAATCCCCCTCAGTCAGGTTAGATCCCGGCAAGAGACTGCGAATGGATGCACAGAATATGCTGAAAAATTTTTACTGTACAACTATAGACAATAGTTTTCAGTCCAGGGTATATATATACCATAGGTGTACTGGCTATTATCCATAGCTGCACAATAATCACTGCCGGCACTGGGCCGGCAGGGGGAATTAGTGACTGTCCACTGTATAGCCAAAATTGAAGGCGCCGGCAGCATGGCAGCATGCCGGAAGCTCGCCTGGCACCGGCAAATCTCCATCAAGGTGAGACCCTTCCAAAACATCAGTCTATGGGGCAGAGAGAGGGTGACACCTTTAAGTGATGGCATATCGCCGGCAAGTCGGCGGTCCCTGGCAGCCGGCAAGTGACCGGCAAAGGTATACCGACACTGAAATCATTCAATGAGACAGATAGGATACCGAAGACACTGAAGGCTGGCATCGGCAGAGTGGAGGCGGCAGTGGACCGGCACTGAGAGAGAGAGGGATAGGATAGGAGGAGAGAGAGGGAAGGGTAATATTCGATACCCATCCCCTTTCTCCTCCGGAAGGAGTGTTCAAATGAAAGAGAGAGGGTGGTGACCTTTCATCCAGTGACAACAGAGCCGGCATTCAGCTATAGTTGCCGGTGGCGGCCCAAGGGAGGATCGAAGAACACTCAAAGATAGCGAGGTCTTCCGCCGGCAGACCGACCCATCGTATGCTATCCAATAGTTTGACTATATGCGGGAAGCGAAACAGTTCAGACTAACCAACGAAAGGACCAAGCCGTACCCACAACCCGCCGGCACGCGGTGGAGTTGTAGGACGGCGGACAGGGGTGAGATGGCTACCCAACACAAAAGGTATAGATGGGGAGGGGTAAGGGTCATGTGAGAGAGTGTAGGGGGGGGGGTAGCTCCCACCGGCACTCCCAGGGGTGGGGATTCTGTTCAGGGCTAGCCTGTCTAGGTAGGAAGAGTCCATTTTCCAGCCTAGGGTAGGTTAGCACAGAGTAGGTACAGCACTAGTGTTCTGTCCTGAACTATAAAGAAACAGAATCCCTTGGACTGCGTAACCTAGGCTAGGTGAGCTAGTCCCCTGGACCAAGAAAGAAAGGGGTAGGACAAGTCGCTAGGCCACATGGAGGAAGGGTCTTAACCCAACCAAGTGTGGACTAGAGGAAAGGGCAGAGTCCTTCCACTTTCACCCTCCAGCAGGGACCAGAAGGAGAGTATATTCTCCTAGTGGGG
>NC_090755.1:38155097-38157597 GCF_036898095.1 Palaemon carinicauda | reverse complement strand
GGAGCCGAGCACTTGTTCCTGTTGGCACCTTGAAATCCGTTTGGATTTTAGGAGTCTCTTGACAGATCCTGCTATTTCCTTCCTTTTCTTCAGAGGGATGGAAAGACGGTGTGACTGAAGGTTCCAATGGATTCCCAGCTATTGAAACTTCTGAGCTGGAAACAGTCGAGACTTTTTGGTGTTGATTTTGAAACCCAGATTTTCCAGGAACTGGGTCACCTTTCTGCAAGCACGCGAGCATTCTTCTGAGGATGCTGCCCAAACCAGCCAATCGTCTAGGTAAGCCATCACCTGGATGCCTTGGAGGCGTAGCTGTTGGACGATTGTGTCTACGAGCTTTGTGAAGATTCTTGGAGCTACATTGAGTCCGAAGGGCATGGCCCTGAAAGCGTACTGCCTTCGTTGAAGCTTGAATCCTAGGTAGGAGGAAGCCTGGTGATTCATTGGAATGTTTCAGTAGGCGTCCGCTAGGTCTATTGAGACCGTGCAAGCCTTGTGAGGTAGTAGGACTCTTATATGTTGAAGAGTCGGCATCTTGAATTTGTTGTTCGCTATGAACTTGTTGAGAGGGGACAAGTCCAGAATGACTGAGTTTGTCTGAGTCTTTCTTGGGAACACAGAATAGTCTTCCCTGGAACCTGGTGGACTTTACCCTCTTGATCAGTTTCTTGTTCAAGAGTTCTAGGACATATTCTTCAAGGACGGGGTTGGAGTGTTTTAAGAATTGTTGGAAGGTTAATGATGCTGTGGTCCCAAGGATCGAAGGTCCAGCGATCCTGGAAGTGGCGGAGTCTTCCTCCCACCGAAGCACTTCATTGCTTCTGGTTTCCTGAGGATTTGCCACCTCAGCCGCCTGCTCCCCTTCCTCCTTTCCCTCTAGATGGACGTCGAGCGGAGTCTTTGCCAGAACCTCTACCTCTGTGGCGAAAGGTAGTGGATTGCCTTTCTTAGTCTAATGTAAAGACTGGTGACTGAGCCACCACCGCTGAGGGACCAACTGAAAAGTCTGTTGTGGCTGACCCACCAACTGGTGAGTAGCAGGTGCCAGAAACTAGCGTTTAGCCTGACGCTCTTGGGGTCGGGGCTTGTTGGACTTCTTCTTAGGTTGGGGGCCGTCATCCTGAGAAGATATCCTCTTTCGGGACATGCCCCACTTGTTGAAAAGGTTCCTGTTCTCAGTTGCGGCTCTGTCCACAATCTCTTTCACGAGGTCGACAGGAAAGAGATATTTGCCCCAGATGATGGAGGAAATCAGTTTCTGGGGTTCTTGTTTGACGGTGGCATCTGCAAACACGAATTCTTTACAGGCTCTCCAGGCCTTGATGAAGCGATACAAATACTTCAGCAAGGTGGCAAGGTGGGTCTTCGCAAGAACCATGTAGAAACCTGGACCCAAATGTCCCCAGCCATTGTCTCAAGTTGTACTTGATGAGACAGAGAGGCAGCCAGCCCTCTCTTTCGTGTCTTGCTCCCGACGCAGAAGGTACTCGGTGAGCTTGGGGAGGTTTTCGTTAAACTGACGTCCTGCGACGTCAGCCTCCAACTTCCCAACACTTAAAGTTAACTGGATATCTTTCCAGCTTTTGTCATCGGGAGGGAGGGTGAGGGAGAGAGGCCTACATTCCTCCAATGTAGGGTAGGGTTTTCCTTCCTCCACCGCCTTCAACACTGCCAGCAAGGCCTTTTCGGCGAAAGGAAAGACCATGGTGAGAGGAGCAAGAAAGGACGGGTGCTTCTTGCTTAGGGCTGGCACCTTGGAATTGGTGTAGCCCCCTGCTCTTGAGGCAGTAGGCCAGAAGAGCTTGAGCCTTAGTATTGTTAAACACTATGTTTTTCTTAGGCTCGGTCTCTTCCTTGGAGACTGGTTCAGATTTTAGATGAATGCAACAGTACGGGTAGGCTTCGAAGTTAGGCCAGAACTCCACTTCTTCAAGGGGGATGGCGCCTAACTTGGGGTTGATGACGATGCGTCCACTTTTAATAGGCATGTGTTCAGTATGCCACCAAGGATTTGTCACCAAGCAGGCGGGAGGATCCTTGACGCTGATCTTCTTTGTCGTCTGTTTCATGCTCATTATTTCCCTCTTGAGGTCCGCATCCCCCTGGCGGAACTTCTCATCCAGGAGTACTACCAACGCTTGGTGGGTATCCTGGGTGACCAACACTGCAGGTACTGGAGTGGCAAATGTAGAGGGGACTGGTTCTGAAATCGCAACGTAAGAAACAGAAGGTGCACGGGCGATCTCGCCCTCGGAGTCAGGAGTCTCCACTTGGTTCTCCACTTCTTGACCCTCAGCCATCAGGGACCTTTCGGTATTATCCGACACATCCGACATCTTCTCCACTTCGTCTATATGACAGTCTTGGAGACCGTCCCTAACGTCAGGCTCGACTGTCAGTTGGACGCAGGGGATCTCATCCTTTGGAATGACGGCATCCGCAGATACCTTGGAGAAGAGCAAGGCTCTCATCCTTTCACTTGGGAGATAAGGCCCCGAGC
>NC_090755.1:38142597-38147597 GCF_036898095.1 Palaemon carinicauda | reverse complement strand
ACAAATATTATACGAGTTTCATAGATACAAAAATTTCCCTCACTTCCTTCTCCCTTATTTTAATTTCTTATGTGAGCCAATGGTACGATTCTCTCATCAGTGGGTTGGGATACGTTTTGAACTCTAAATCTATTGGCCGTTAATGTTTCTAAATTGTTAAACAGGCCTTCAAACTTAGGTGTCAGTTTGTAATTGAGTCCTTTGTGTACATATACTTGTATGTACACCTTATCACCCACGGTATATGTTTTATTTGGCTTCGCTATTTTGTCATGATTCCTTTTCATTATGATCTGTGATTCTTTTAGATTCTTTCGAAGGATATTATATCGACTTTTGGTTGCATTCTTAATATCCTTTAGAGGATTTGATAAATTGGTTGTAGGCGTTATTACATGGAAAGGCGTTCTAGCTTGGGTACCGTACAGTGCCTCGTGCGGCGACATTTTAATAGATACATGATATGAGTGATTCAGAACGCTTAGTACCGTAGGTATGGCAATATTCCAGTTGGGGTCTGATCCCACTAGTGTAACTCTTAATATGTTTAAAACCTTCCTATTCGCTCTTTGCACTAGCCCATTCGACTCTGGGTGATAGATCATGGTATTGATTTTCTTTATGCCAATGAATTCACACTACGAGCTAAGGAAATGATTATTGAATTCTCCACACGGGTCAGAGATTATCATGTGTGGAATTCCATGTTTACAAATGTAGCACTCGTAAAACTTCCTAGCACATTCGATCGCGGTTTTAGTTTGAAGCGCTATCAGTTCTGTAAATCGAGTCAAAGCATCAATAATTATTAAAAGAGGTGCTTATTTCCTTTGTCTGACTCGTAAAACCGTGAAATAAATCTAAGTGTACTCTTTCAAAGGGTTGATTGGCCACGGGATGAGCCCCTAGGCTGACAGGTGTCTTCGTGTGCCCTTTTTTTTTCCTGACAATTGCGACAATTAGTTGTGTTTTTTTATATATATATCTGTAAGCATTATATGCCAATGAAATAATGATTTGGCTTTTTGTGACATTATGGAAAACCCCGGGTGGCCATGCAAGGGATTTGCATGCAACCAATTTAGGACAGTGGGTATAAGTGAGATTGGTACCACTACCTGGTCGTTAGTCATTTGTGCTGTATTACGGCTTTTAATTGTCACGGATCTACACAGAATATTATCTTTGATTATATAATTCTGCTGCGTATACTTTATATATTCCTTTTACTTAGGATTTCCTTTCAAAGCATTTATGATTTTTTTCTAATTGCTGATCTTTTCTTTGTTGAGTTTGTATTAGTTCAGCGCTCCAACCCAGATCTTCCTGTTCAGATAAAGTTTTGACAATAGGCATGGATGTTGATACAGTATATCTATTAATTCAATTAATGGCTACGTACAAGTTGACGCGGGGTTGCGTGATAATGCGTCAGCAAGGATATTTGCTTTCCCAGGTAAATACCCGATCCTTGCGCCAAAGTCGTGGATGATCAAATGCCACTGTGACTATAGCCTTTAAAGAAGTCGGTTAGGGGCTTAAGATCAGTAAGAACCTTGACGGGATAACCGTATATTATATACTTAAAATGCACTAGTGAATTAACATTATTTAGCCCCTCCTTGTCTATTACTGCATATTTACTTTAGGAAGGCCTCAGTTTACGTGAATAAAAAGCTATCGGGAAAAACTGTTTGTCATATTGCTGAAGCAATATCCCATCTACTCATAGGTCTGAGGCGTCTGTTGCAATGAAGAATTCCATACCGAAGTCAGAAATTTTAAGATAGGAGAACTACACAGTTAATCTTTCAAGGTATCAAACGCGTGTTGATGCTACTCAGACTATATGAAATCTACCCCCTTCTTCGTAAGATAGGTTAGGGGAGTGGTTATTATTGAATAATTGCATATAAAACACCTGTAATACCCACTACACCCCAAAAATTGCTGTATTCCCTTGACATTAGTAGGTATCGAAAAGTTACGGATAGCCGACACATTATCGTGAACTACTTTAAGACTTTGGCTGGACACCGTAAAACCTAAATAGACTAATTCTGTTTTGAGGAATTCACACTTACTAATCTTTTCCCTTAAATTATGCTATCTTAGTGTCTGTAGCACTAGCTTCAGTTTCCGTAGATGTTCTTCTAAGGTATTAGAAAAGATTACAATGTCGTCCGTATAGGCATGCAATATGTCCCCTAACAAACATGGTGTGTATATCAAAAGAAAATTCTATAAGTCTTTTAATACCTTAAAATCAGTTTTGGATAAAATGGAGACGACAAATAAAACAGTAACGTATGTTAAAGAACCAATCACTGGTCTCATGAATCAAGAAATAATATATGCGACCCAACAGAATTCTCGTTCACCCGTAATATCAGCTAGCCACAATTTATCGAGTTGAACGTAACATCGAATATATTAGTGCGAATAAAGAAAACTTTGCCGGGATCTGATATATTAATCCTTCCCGACACTCTGAAAACTAATGGATTATCCGTCACACAAGCCATTTATACAGTTGGCTCACGACAACAATGTAATATCGAAGTCTGTAATCATTTGAATACTACTTCAGTAATTCACAGAAATCAACATATCTTGGATGTGGAAGTTTATAAACATCTCATTCTTACCGTTGCTGAGATCAATCATGCTCAATCAGTTGCGGATGAATTCCTTTTGCAATCTATAAAAAATAAAATAATAAAGACATTCAAGAAGAGGAAATTCAGCAGAAATTTTTTGATCATTTAACTAAATATCATGATGTTTTCTCCAATATGGAGGGATCCTTAGGTAAAACGGGTGTCATAAAACACCAAATAGGGTTAAAAGACACGCAAAAAGTTATCTATGTACCCTCGTAAAGACTCCCTATGAAATTCCAAAATGATATAAATTATTAAGTAAGTAAAATACTAGAAGAAGGAGTCATTAGAAAATGGAGCCGCCCTTATAATTTTCTGTTAATAGTTGTACCGAAAAAATATGGAAATTGGCGTATCTGCGTAGACTTCCATCGCTTAAATGAGGAAACAATCCCTGATCGATTCCCAGTGCCACGTACTGACGATATTTTATCTTTGCTAGGTCGGAACAAATATTTTACCAGTTCGGACTTACTTAAAGGCTTTCAACAGATACCATTAGAAGAAGATAGTATCGGAAAGGATTAATATTTCAGATCCCGGCAAAGTTTTCTTTACTCGCACTAATATATTCGAAGTTACGTTCGGCTCGATAAATTGCGTGCAAGCTGATATTACGGCTGACCGAGAATTCTGTTGGGTCGCATATATTATTTCTTGATTCATGTAACAAGTGATTTGTTCTTCAACGTACGTTACTGTTTTATTTGTCGTCTCCTTTTTATCCAAAACGGATTTTAAGGTATTAGAAGACTTATAGAATTTTCCTTTGAAATACATGCCATGTTTGGCCGGGCTAAGGTAATGTTTTGAGTGAACATAGACTGGTATCCTATAATTAAAGCTGGATACATATCAATGTTTTGTACAACGATAAAGGTATCAGCAAACGTGCGCTTACCGACCATGTACTGAACGTGAGTTACTCTTATTACATTTAATTCATTATTTCCTATACCCGAGAGCCTTACTCTGGACTTCTCTATAGGGAAGTTCGAAAATAACAAGTGGTGAGTCTTCAAATCCTTGATATTACGTGGACTACTAGAATCAAAAAATAATGTGAAGGATCGGTGTTCTAAATTTACAGCATATAATGTTGGCCGTAACTCATTTTGGCTTATTATTGCGTGAATTTGTTACAAATGTACGGGAACCTGCATTGATTTTTTGGATTCGGCCGTGTGTTTCATAGAAAAATCTATTGATCTGGTAAATTATTAAATTAATAAATGGATTATTTGATACAAAAGATGTTGATATGAATGACCCAACATCATTTTCTCCCCTAATGGAGTTAACTACATGGTATTTGCTTTGCTTTGCACATTCGGAAAATTCGTCTGACCTTGTGAGTTCTGGCTAGACGGCCCAGGAACAGTTACTTGAAGCACTATTTGTTTATTTCTGATTTTTAACAGCATTGCCGTTCGCCTGTTTCTTTTTATTAAACTCAGGATTCTTCTTTTTATTTCCATTGTGAACTTTTTGCGTGTTTCTAGGATTACGCGAGAAGCATCGATTATATGAATGGGTTGAACTGCTTATGAATTGAATAAAATCGCATCCTACAGTCTGCAATTATGTGACCTGGACGTTTGAAATTGTAACTAGTCATCACTGCAGCTTGGTTATTATTAACTACATTTACTTGTTGTGGCTTTGTTTCATTTTTTGCAAAAACTTGAGTTAGCAAGGGATCAAGGTACGTACACTTAGACATGTGTTTTTTATCTGTTTATACATATCTAGCTCCGTACTTTTGGGCGTTAGCTTTTTATCAAAACACCGCACTAAAGCTTCAGGCAACATAACTGTCATGCAAGTTAAATACATTAGCCGCAAGAAATCTTTCACGGCGATGTTATCTCCTGTAACCCATGTGGAATTACGTAAATTATCTTGATATTCATTCAGCCGGTCGGCAATGATTGCCGCCCGCTCTGTAACATTAAGCTGAGTCATAGAGTCTTGATTAAGTATGATTCTTAACGGCAAAACTAAGTCTAAAGCTTCTTCACCCCCATATATTGCACGTAGCCTAACTTTGAAATCGTCCTATGTAACTGCCTCTTGGAAAGAGACTCCTCTACGATACGTGCTTGCATCTCCTTTAGCAAAGTCTATGAAATTTTCAGCTTCTTGTAATTGTACAGATGGGTCTGTGATGCCTTTCACGTTTAAATGAGCATCTACTGACGAGATCCATGACTCGATGTTCTGAGGCAGGAACCAATTGACCCGACCTTGAAAAGGAACAATAGCTGATCTTACACTCACTAGAGTAACCACGGGATTGGGTTACTGCGTGCGGCAGAGGCATTCACAGGTGGTGTC
>NC_090755.1:38132597-38137597 GCF_036898095.1 Palaemon carinicauda | reverse complement strand
GCTGAATGCCGGCTCTGTTGCCACTGGATCAAAGGTCACCACCCTCTCTCTTTCATTTGAACATTCCTTCCGGAGGAAGAAGGGGATGGGTATCGAATATTACCCTTCCCTCTCTCTCCTCCTATCCTATCCCTCTCTCTCTCAGTGCTGGTCCACTGCCGGCTCCACTCTGCCGGCGCCAACCGTCAGTGTCTTCGGTATCCTATCTGTCTCATTGAATGATTTCAGTGTCGGTATACCTCTGCCGGTCACTTGCCGGCTGCCGGGGACCGCCGACTTGCTGGCGATATGCCATCACTTAAAGGTGTCACCCTCTCTCGGCCACATAGACTGATGCTTTGGAAGGGTCTCACCTTGATGGAGATTTGCCGGTGCCAGGTGAGCTTCTGGCATGCCGCCATGCTGCCGGAGCCTTCAATTTTGGCTATACAGTAGACAGTCACTAATTCCCTCTGCCGGCCCAGTGCCGGCAGTGATTATTGTACAGCTATGGATAATAGCCAGTACACCTATGGTATATATATACCCTGGACTGAAAACTATTGTCTATAGTTGTACAGTAAGAAATTTTCAGCATATTCTGTGCATTCATGCGCAGTCTCTTGCCGGGATCTAACCTGACTGAGGGGGATTAGATTATCCCTCCCTTTTCTTATATACTGAATGAATTTAGCTCCCCCTCTCACTGTAACTAATTCCTCAGAGGAAGCCTAAGCTTGGCTCATCCAGCATGGATCTTCTTCCTCCTTCCAGGGCTCATGACGGGCCCCTTGAATTAGTTGCGGTGTGGGGTCAAGGCAATTGGCTGGGTGTGATGCACAAGTATGTGTCTTTCCTACCTCCTTTCTAGCTTATCTATCCTAAGCTTATAAATAAAAGGAATCTTATATTATAAGTTTAATAACTTAATACAAATCTAAGATTAATGTAAATCGTAATTTTATTGAATTCCAAAACTCATTTGCCTCTTTCTATTACAGGAGGAGAACCTAGGGTGTGAGAGCGCCTTCTGCAGCGTTCGTCGCCCAGACTTCTACGGCCCCCTGGCGTGCCGAATCCACGCCGGCTGTTCGATCTCAAAGGGAAATCCTCGCTATTGGGACCCAGAGGTCTGCTTTGTGTGCAAGAACCTGCTCGGGGCCTTATCTCCCAAGTGAAAGGATGAGAGCCTTGCTCTTCCCCAAGGTATCTGCGGATGCCGTCATTCCAAAGGATGAGATCCCCTGCGTCCAACTGACAGTCGAGCCTGACGTTTTGGACGGTCTCCAAGACTGTCATATAGACGAAGTGGAGAAGATGTCGGATGTGTCGGATAATACCGAAAGGTCCCTGATGGCTGAGGGTCAAGAAGTGGAGAACCAAGTGGAGACTCCTGACTCCGAGGGCGAGATCGCCCGTGCACCTTCTGTTTCTTACGTTGCGATTTCAGAACCAGTCCCCTCTACATTTGCCACTCCAGTACCTGCAGTGTTGGTCACCCAGGATACCCTCCAAGCGCTGGTAGTACTCCTGGATGAGAAGTTCCGCCAGGGGGATGCGGACCTCAAGAGGGAAATAATGAGCATGAAACAGACGACAAAGAAGATCAGCGTCAAGGATCCTCCCGCCTGCTCGGTGACAAATCCTTGGTGGCATGCTGAACACATGCCTATTAAAATTGGACGCATCGTCATCAACCCCAAGTTAGGCGCCATCCCCCTTGAAGAAGTGGAGTTCTGGCCTAACTTCGAAGCCTACCCGTACTGTTGCATTCATCTAAAATCTGAACCAGTCTCCAAGGAAGAGACCGAGCCTAAGAAAAACATAGTGTTTAACAATACTAAGGCTCAAGCTCTTCTGGCCTACTGCCTCAAGAGCAGGGGCTACACCAATTCCAAGGTGCCGGCCCTAAGCAAGAAGCACCCGTCCTTTCTTGCTCCTCTCACCATGGTCTTTCCTTTCGCCGAAAAGGCCTTGCTGGCAGTGTTGAAGGCGGTGGAGGAAGGAAAACCCTACCCTACATTGGAGGAATGTAGGCCTCTCTCCCTCACCCTCCCTCCCGATGACAAAAGCTGGAAAGATATCCAGTTAACTTTAAGGGTTGGGAAGTTGGAGGCTGACGTCGCGGGACGTCAGTTTAACGGAAACCTCCCCAAGCTCACCGAGTACCTTCTGCGTCGGGAGCAAGACACGAAAGAGAGGCTGGCTGCCTCTCTGTTTCATCAAGTACAACTTGAGACAATGGCTGGGGACATTTGGGTCCCAGGTTTCTACATGGTTCTTGCGAAGACCCACCTTGCCACCTTGCTGAAGTATTTGTATCGCTTCATCAAGGCCTGGAGAGCCTGTAAAGAATTCGTGTTTGCAGATGCCACCGTCAAACAAGAACCCCAGAAACTGATTTCCTCCAACATCTGGGGCAAATATCTCTTTCCTGTCGACCTCGTGAAAGAGATTGTGGACAGAGCCGCCACTGAGAACAGGAACCTTTTCAACAAGTGGGGCATGTCCCGAAAGAGGATATCTTCTCAGGATGACGGCCCCCAACCTAAGAAGAAGTCCAACAAGCCCCGACCCCAAGAGCGTCAGGCTAAACGCTAGTTTCTGGCACCTGCTACTCACCAGTTGGTGGGTCAGCCACAACAGACCTTTCAGTTGGTCCCTCAGCCGGTGGTGGCTCAGTCACCAGTCTTTACATTAGACTAAGAAAGGCAATCCACTACCTTTCGCCACAGAGGTAGAGGTTCTGGCAAAGACTCCGCTCGACGTCCATCTAGAGGGAAAGGAGGAAGGGGAGCAGGCGGCTGAGGTGGCAAATCCTCGGGAAACCAGAAGCAATGAAGTGCTTTGGTGGGAGGAAGACTCCGCCACTTCCAGGATCGCTGGACCTTCGATCCTTGGGACCACAGTATCATTAACCTTCCAACAATTCTTAAAACACTCCACCCCCGTCCTTGAAGAATATGTCCTAGAACTCTTGAACAAGAAACTGATCAAGAGGGTAAAGTCCACCAGGTTCCAGGGAAGACTATTCTGTGTTCCCAAGAAAGACTCAGACAAACTCAGTCATTCTGGACTTGTCCCCTCTCAACAAGTTCATAGCGAACAACAAATTCAAGATGCCGACTCTTCAACATATAAGAGTCCTACTACCTCACAAGGCTTGCACGATCTCAATAGACCTAGCGGACGCCTACTGGAACATTCCAATGAATCACCAGGCTTCCTCCTACCTAGGATTCAAGCTTCAACGAAGGCAGTACGCTTTCAGGGCCATGCCCTTCGGACTCAATGTAGCTCCAAGAATCTTCACAAAGCTCGTAGACACAATCGTCCAACAGCTGCGCCTCCAAGGCATCCAGGTGATGGCTTACCTAGACGATTGGCTGGTTTGGGCAGCATCCTCAGAAGAATGCTCGCGTGCTTGCAGAAAGGTGACCCAGTTCCTGGAAAATCTGGGTTTCAAAATCAACACCAAAAAGTCTCGACTGTTTCCAGCTCAGAAGTTTCAATAGCTGGGAATCCATTGGAACCTTCAGTCACACCGTCTTTCCATCCCTCTGAAGAAAAGGAAGGAAATAGCAGGATCTGTCAAGAGACTCCTAAAATCCAAACGGATTTCAAGGTGCCAACAGGAACAAGTGCTCGGCTCCCTCCAGTTCGCCTCAGTGACAGACCCAGTGCTATGAGCACAGCTAAAAGATGCGTCGGGAGTCTGGAGAAGAAATGCATTCATCGCTCGAAGAGATCTCAAGAGACCTCTACCAACCAGGCTTCGTTCACTCCTAAAGCCATGGTCTGATCCAAGAGCCTGAAAAGATCAGTTCCTCTTCAACCACCACCATAGTGCTGGACCATCTGGAAGAAGGGGGGGGGGTTTCATTCCCATCAGCGACAAGTTCAAGGAACATTGTCTCCCCTATTCAAGACGTTTCACATTAACATCATAGAGGTCATGGCGGTTCTTCTCACTCTGAAGAAACTGTCCCCTCGTCCTTCGATCCACATCTGTCTAACTCTGGACAGTGCCGTTGTGGTCAGATGTCTCAGCCGTCAGGGCTCAAGATCGCCCAACTCAACCAAGTACTATTGCCCATCTTACGCCTAGCGGACAAAAAGAGATGGCCCCTCTCAGCAGTTCACCTACAAGGATTCCGCAATGTGACGGCGGACGCTCTATCGAGGACAAGCCCCATAGAGTCGGAATGGTCCCTAGAAGCAAGATTATTCTCCTTCATCTCCCATCAAGTCCCGGAACTGCAGATCGACCTCTTCGCAACGAGCGACAACAATCAACTTCCTCTTTACGTGGCCCCATACGAGGACCCCAGAGCGGAAGCGGTGGGCTCCATGTCCATGGACTGGAACAGATGGTCCAAAGTTTACCTGTTCCCTCCACCCAACCTTCTGCTGAAAGTCCTCACCATGCTGAGAACCTTCAAGGGAACAGAAGCCCTAGTGGCACCCAAGTGGCCCCGGAGCAACTGGTTCCCTCTGGTCCTGGAGCTACAGCCTAAGCTGATCCCTCTGCCGGACCCAGTTCTCTCCCATTAGGTTCAGAAGTCGACTGTCTTCGCTTCATCAAAGAAAACCCGAGAACTTCATCTCATGATTTTCTCTCCCTAGCCGTGAAGAAAAGGTATGCAATTTTGAAGAAATTTTTAGACTTCTTAGAGGAATACAAAACAAAGTCTATCAGAAGGCAATATGAGTCATCCTGGAAGAAGTGGGTGTATTTCGTCAAGGCAAAAAATCCAACGGATATCTCCATAGATTTTTGTATGTCCTTCTTCATTCACCTTCATGGAAAAGGCTTAACAGCCAATACGATTTCCACTTCAAATCGCCCTTGATAAGACCATTACTTTACGCCTTCCAGATAGACCTGTCAAACAAAATCTTCAACAAGCTTCCAAAGGCATGTGCTAGACTTGGTCCTGCACCTCCACTGAGACCCATCTCCTGGTCTCTTGATAAAGTGCTCCATTTTGCCTCTAGTCTGGAAAATGAGTCTTGCCCTC
>NC_090755.1:38097747-38102747 GCF_036898095.1 Palaemon carinicauda | reverse complement strand
TGCAAACAAGAGAGAGAGGGAGAGGACGTGACGTCATCGGATCAAAACAATCTTCACGCATATATACTAAGCTAAGTTTATTCTTTAAACATTCAGGTTTTTTTCACTGAACTGTTTCATGTCACGAGTCGATCATCCATTATTGCTGTGGTGAGTTATATGTAAACTTAATCTTCCTTAATTAAAGGAATCTATATTCAACTACGAATTCTCGTCTGCTAAATTTTTTTTTCTCTTTGTGCTAATTCCGTTTTCTTTCAGAAGTAATCAGGAAAAATCTTTATCACATTAACTGTCTTAATATCGTAATTTTGGGGGACTTTATTTATAACCTACAATACATCTTTATTGTGTAGTGCATATGCGTTTAAGCAGTGGACGTGTGTATTCATATAAATATTTTGATAGGATCGCAAGGAATCGTAGTGATAGGAAAAAAGTTAAAGTTACCATGACACCACCTGTGAATGCCTCTGCCGCACGCAGTAACCCAATCCCATGGTTACTCTAGTGAGTGTAAGATCAGCTATTGTTCCTTTTCAAGGTCGGGTCAATTGGTTCCTGCTTCAGAACATCGAGTCATGGATCTCGTCAGTAGATGCTCATTTAAACGCGAAAGGCATCACAGACCCATCTGTACAATTACAAGAAGCTGAAAATTTCATAGACTTTGCTAAAGGAGATGCAAGCGCGTATCGTAGAGGAGTCTCTTTCCAAGAGGAAGTTACATGGGACGATTTCAAAGTTAGGCTACGTGCAATATATAGGGGTGGAGAAGCTTTAGACGTAGATTTGCCGTTAAGAATCATACTTAATCAAGCCTCTATGACTCAGCTTAATGTTATAGAGCGGGCGGCAGGTATTGCCGACCGACTGAATGAATATCAAGATAATTTACGTAATTCCACATGGGTTACAGGAGATAACATCGCCGTGAAAGATTTCTTGCGGCTAATGTATTTAACTTGCATGACAGTTATGTTGCCGGAAGCTTTAGTGCGGTGTTTTGATAAAAAGCTAACGCCCAAAAGTACGGAACTAGATTTGTATAAACAGATAAAAAACATATGTCTAAGTGTACGTACCTTGATCCCTTGCTTACTCAAGTTTTTGCAAAAAATTAAACTAAGCCACAAGAAGTAAATGTAGTTAATAATAATCAAGCTGCAGTGATGACTTGTTACAATTGCAAACGTCCAGGTCACATGATTGCAGACTGTAGGATGCGATTTTGTTCAATTCATAACAGTTCAACCCATTCATATAATCGATGCTTCTCGCGTAATCCTAGAAACACGCAAACAGTTCACAATGGATATAAAAAGAAGAATGAAGTTTAATAAGAAGAAACAGGCGAACGGCAATGCTGTTAAAAATCAGAAACAAACAAATAGTGCTTCAAGTAACTGTTCCTGGGCAGTCTAGCCAGAACTCACAAGGTCAGTTTATATATATGTTTATATATATCTTTATTGATTTTATTTTTTATAGATTGCAAATACCATGTAGTTAACTCCATTAGGGGAGAAAATGATGTTGGGTCATTCATATCAACATCTTTTGTATCAAATAATCCATTTAATAATTTAATAATTTACCAGATCAATAGATTTTCCTATGAAACACACGGCCGAATCCAATAAATCAGTGCAGGTTCCCGTAGATTTGTAACAAATTCACGCGATAATAAGCCAAAATGAATTACGGCCAACCTTATATGCTGTAAATTTAGAACACCGATCCTTCACATTATTTTTTTATTTTGGTAGTCCACGTAATATCATGGATTTGAGGACTCACCACTTGTTATTTTCGAAATTCCCTATAGAGAAGTCCAGAGTAAGGCTCTCGGGTATAGGAAATAATGAATTAAATGTAATAAGAGTAACTCACGTTCAGTACATGGTCGGTAAGCGCACGTTTGCTGATACTTTTATCGTTGTACAAAACATTGATATGTATCCAGCTTTAATTATAGGATACCAGTCTATGGCCACTCAAAACATTACCTTAGCCCCTGCCAAACATGGCATGTATATCAAAGGAAAATTCTATAAGTCTTTTTATACCTTAAAATCAGTTTTGGATAAAAAAGGAGACGACAAATAAAACAGTAACGTACGTTGAAGAACAAATCACTTGTCACATGAATCAAGAAATAATATATGCGACCCAACAGAATTCTCGGTCAGCCGTAATATCAGCTTGCACGCAATTTATCGAGCCGAACGTAACTTCGAATATATTAGTGCGAGTAAAGAAAACTTTGCCGGGATCTGAAATATTAATCCTTTCCGATACTATCTTCTTCTAATGGTATCCGGTGAAAGCCTTTAAGTAAGTCCAAACTGGTAAAATATTTGTTCCGACCTAGCAAAGATAAAATATCGTCAGTACGTGGCACTGGGAATCAATCAGGGATCGTTTCCTTATTTAAGCGACGGAAGTCTACGCAGATACGCCAATTTTCATGTTTTTTCGGTACGACTATTAACGGAAAATTATAAGGGCTGCTCGATATTCTAATGACTCCTTCTTCTAGCATTTTACTTACTTAATAATTTATATAATTCTGGAATTTCATAGGGAGTCTTTACGAGGGTACATAGATAACTTTTTGCGTGTCTTTTAAACTTATTTGGTGTTTTATGACATCCGTTTTACCTAAGGATCCATCCATATTGGAGAAAACATCATGATATTTAGTTAAATGATCAAAAACATTTTGCTGAATTTCCTCTTCTTGAATGTCTTTATTGATTTTATTTTTTATAGATTGCAAAAGGAATTCATCCGCAACTGATTGAGCATGATTGATCTCAGCAACGGTAAGAATGAGATGTTTATAAACTTCCACATCCAAGATATTTTGATTTCTGTGAATTACTGAAGTGGTATTCAAATGATAACAGACTTCAATATTACATTGTTGTTGTCAGCCAACTGTATAAATGGCTTGTGTGAAGGACAATCCATTAGTTTTCAGAGTGTCGGGAACGATTAATATATTAGATTCCAGCAAAGTTTTCTTTACTCGCACTAATATATTCGAAGTTATGTTCAGCTCGATAAATTGTGGCTAGCTGATATTACGGGTGAACGAGAATTCTGTTGGGTCGCATATATTATTTCATGATTCATGAGACCAGTGATTGGTTCTTCAACATACGTTACTGTTTTATTTGTCGTCTCCTTTTTATCCAAAACTGATTTTAAGGTATTAAAAGACTTATAGAATTTTCCTTTGATATAAACGCCATGTTTGTTAGGGGACAGAGTGTCTGCCTATACGGACGACATTGTAATCTTTTCTAATACCTTAGAAGAACATCTACGGAAACTGGAGCTAGTGCTACAGACACTAAGATAGCATAATTTAAGGGAAAAGATTAGTAAGTGTGAATTCCTCAAAACAGAATTAGTCTATTTAGGTTTTACGGTGTCCAGCCAAAGTCTTAAAGTAGTTCACGATAAGGTGTCGGCTATCCGTAACTTTTCGATACCTACTAATGTCAAGGGAATACAGCAATTTCTGGGGTGTAGTGGGTATTACAGGTGTTTTATACGCAATTCTTCAATAATAGCCGCTCCCCTAACCTATCTTACGAGGAAGGGGGTAGATTTCATATAGTCTGAGCAGCATCAACACGCGTTTGATACCTTGAAAGATTAACTGTCTAGTTCTCCTATCTTAAAATTTCTGACTTCGGTAAGGAATTCTTCATTGCAACAGACGCCTCAGACCTATGAGTAGATGGGATATTGCTTTAGCAATATGACCAACAGTTTTTCCCGATAGCTTTTTATTCACGTAAACTGAGGCCTTCCGAAAGTAAATATGCAGTAATGGACAAGGAGGGGCTAGATAATGTTAATTCACTAGTGCATTTTAAGTTCATAATAAACGGTTATCCCGTCAAGGTTCTTACTGATCATAAGCCCCTAACCGACTTCTTTAAAGGCTATAGTCACAGCCCCAAACGAACTCGGTGGCATATGATCATCCACGACTTTGGCGTGAGGATCGGGTATTTACCTGGGAAAGCAAATATCCTTGCTGACGCATTATCACGCAACCCCGCGTCAACTTGTATGTAGCCATTAACTGAATTAATAAATATATCAACATCCATGCCTATTGTCAAAACTTTATCTGAACAGGAAGATCTGGGTTGGAGCGCTGAACTAATACAAACTCAACAAAGAAAAGATCAGCAATTAGAAAAAAATCATAAATGCTTTGAAAGGAAATCCCAAGGAAAAGGAATATATAAAGTATACGCCGCAGAATTATATAACCAAAGATAACATTCTGTGTAGATCCGTGACAATTAAAAGCCGTAATACAGCACAAGTGACTAACGACCAGGTAGTGGTACCAATCTAACTTATACCCACTGTCCTAAATTGGTTTCATGCAAATCCCTTTGCGTGGCCACCCGGGGTTCTCCGTAATGTCATAGAAATCCAAATCATTATTTTATTGGCATATGATGCTTACAGATATATATATGAAAAGACACAGCTAATTGTCGCAATTGTCAGGAAAACAAAGGGCACACGAAGACACCTGTCAGCCTAGGGGCTTATCCCGTGGCCAATCAACCCTTTGAAAGAGTACACTTAGATTTATTAACAGGGTGTTACGAGTCAGACAAAGGAATTAAGCACCTCTTAGTAATTATAGATGCTTTGACTCAATATACAGAACTGATAGCGCTTAAAACTAAAACCGCGATCAAATGTGCTAGGAAGTTTTACGAGTGCTACATTTGTAAACATGGAATTCCACACATGATAATCTCTGACCCGTGTGGAGAATTCAATAATCATTTCCTTAGCTCGTAGTGTGAATTCCTTGGCATAAAGAAAATCAATACCATGATCTATCACCCAGAGTCAAATGGGCTAGTGCAAAGAGCGAATAGGAAGGTTTTAAATATATTAAGAGTTACACTAGTGGGATCAGACCCCAACTGGAATATTGCCATACCTACGGT
>NC_090755.1:38075619-38082247 GCF_036898095.1 Palaemon carinicauda | reverse complement strand
TATATATTATATATATATATATATATATATATATATATATATATATATATATTTATATATATATATATATATATATATATATATATATATATATACACACACATGCACATACACACACGTATATATATATATATATATATATATATATATATATATATATATATATATATATATATATATATATATATATATATATATATACATGTAAATATATATATATATATTATATATATATATATATATATATATATATATATATATATATATATATATATATATATATATATATATATATATATATATATATATATATATATTTATATATATATATATATATATATATATGTATATATAGTATATAATATATATATATATATATATATATATATATATATATATATATATATATATAATATATATATATATATATATGGGTGGAGGAAACGACAGAATGCCAGTAGCTGGGTATATTGATATGGGTGGTCGTGGCTTTGCAACGGCCATGCACACACACTTGGCCCATATCGTTTTCACCGCGCTCAAGACATATGAGACAGGCTGCTTCTCCGAATTTGGTTGCATCGGGCTGCCGGGTTCTTGTTATGTCAAGGCCCGCCTTGTTGCCTGCCCGACAGGCATTTTCCTCTTCCGCCGGCGCTGGGAAGCTCCGCCGTTGGGGTCTTGTTTGGTTTGATTTTGGAGTTTTCCTTCTCCTAGCCTTAGCCTATCTTAAAATAAAGGAGAAGGCCTATAGGTGTCCAGTCTTAGTCCGGTCTCTCAGAACTGGCCTTAGTGGTATGTTTGAGCCTGCCAGGGTGGATAAACTACCCCACCGACATTGCCCAGCCCATCATTGGGACACTCAAGCCCCTCTACTGCAGCAAAGTGCTGGACCATCAGAGGGGTATATATATATATATATATATATATATATATATATAGATATATATATATATATATATATATATATATATATATATATATATATATATATATATATATTATATATATATATATATATACATATATATATATGTACATATACATATATATTTAAATATATATATATATATATATATATATATATATATATATATATATATATATGTATAATATATATATATATATATATATATATATATATATATATATATATATATATATATATATATATATATATATATATATATATATATATATTTATGTATATATATATATATATATATATATATATATATATATATATATATATATATATATATATATATATATATATATATATATATATATGGGTGGAGGAAACGACAGAATGCCAGTAGCTGGGTATATTGTTTTGGGTGGTCGTGGCTTTGCAACGGCCATGCACACACACTTGGCCCACATCTTTTCCTGCGGCTGAAGACATATGAGACAGGCGGCTTCTCCGTTGTTGGTTGAATCGGGCTGCCGCGTTCTTGTTATGTCAAGGCCCGCCTTGTTGCCTGCCCGACCAGGCATAACCCTCTTCCTCCGGCGCTGGGAAGCTCCGCCATTGGGAAGCTCTGCTGTTGGGGTCTTGTTTGGTTTGATTTTGGAGTTTTCCTTATCCTAGCCTTTGCCTCTCTTAAAATAAAGGAGAATGCCTATAGGTGTCCAGTCTTGGTCTGGTCTTTCAGAACTGGCCTTAGCGGTATGGTTGAGCATGCCAGGGTGGATAGACTACCCCACCACCATTGCCTAGCCCATCATTGGGACACTCAAGCCCCCCTACTGCAGCAAAGTGCTGGACCATCAGAGGGGTATATATATATATATATATATATATATATATATATATATATATATATATATATATATATATATATATATATATATATATTTATGTATATATATATATATATATATATATATATATATATATATATATATATATATATACATAAATTTATATATATATATATATATATATATATATATATATATATATATATATAATATATATATATATATATATACGTATATATATATACATATATATATATATATATATATATATATATATTATATATATATAATATACATATATATATATATTATATATATATATATATATATATGTATATATATATATATATATATATATATATATATATATATATATATACATAAATTTAAATATATATATATATATATATATATATATATATATATATATATATATATACACATATATTTATATATATATACATATATATATATATATATATATATATATATATATATATATATATATATATATATATATATATATTACATACACACACACACACACACACACGCACACACGCACACACACACACGTATATATATATATATATATATATATATATATATATATATATATATATATATATATATATATATATATATACTATATATATATATATATATATATATATATATATATATATATATATATTTCTATAAATGTTATATATATATATATATATATAATATATATATATATATATATATATATATATATATATATATATATATATATATATATATATATGAAATCTTTTATGGTAATATTTTAGTGTATATTGCACTGTCTAGTAGTTGCGAGAAATATACACTTGATGATTCTGTTTAGTTTGGTTGTCATTTCTGTTTAAGAGTACATTCGCTGATATTTTAAGGAATAACTTAGATATATATGTATGGGGATTGCTTTTTTACATACAGGCAATAATCTTACAGTACACATTGTGGTTCCATCCGCATGTCTCTTCAATTTGATATAGAAATTTTAGACTTGTAGGTTTCTTCTTAGAATAAGTCCAAAGTTTTAGGGTAATTTTAAACAATTTATTGACAGCTCCATCACTGGAGTACGGGATGGTTTGGTCCGATGACCATTCAGTATGAAAAGATGATTAGAACTGATTTACAAGAGGCTTGCATCGATAGCGTAACACTAGCCTTATGGCCGGAAGTCAGATGTTTCCGGTAGGGCTCAATAGGTCAACTGCTTCCCACGGAAGGCATTGTGACTTGTTTACAAGACACACATAAATGTTTATTCATGCAATGCCTTCCATGCTACTGCAAGCATTGCATAGCATGGTCTAGTTTCACATCCTGTTATGGCACTGTTGTTACACTCCTAATTCGCCAATGACTCCTTGGGTCATGGGTTTATTTACAGATATGGAATTTATCTGTATATAAGAATGTAATATATTACATTAGCTCGGACATCTACCATTCAAGCATTGAACATTAAAAGTTACGTTAAAAATTTTTTCCTAGGAGTGTGACTGGGTATATATTTAGCCATAACCATAAACAAGTGATTAAGGAAGAATATGCTAAAAAGTATATGTAAAAGAATACATACCTAACAGACATAGTCATAAATAAATAAGAATGCATAGAAAATACAGATCCATGTATGCTATATATGGCATAATGCTAGTAAATGATTATGAGGTACCACAAAAAAAAATGAACATTAATACATGAATTAGTAACTTCTTAAATAATAGTTGTTACCCTGTGGAGATATATAATTTAAACATGATCATGGGTAACTGTTTGAGAATAATTGTTACTTTGTTAACCCAATTCAGCTCAGTGGTACATATATGGCACATTACCAGCAAGATGTAATATTGCATCATACATTGCTCTTGGCTGAGACAAGCCTGAACAATTGTATTTGGAATGCACACCAGACCTGCTACGACATGTTCATATGAGTGCAGTCCCTCAAAGCTGCCAGTCTGTGCTCTCCTGTCACCTTGAAAAGAAGTGCCGCTGTTCTGTGCCCAAAACAATGGCTTCCAGTACAAAGTAAGTATATTTTGCACATTTCTTTGATAAATATGTTCTTTTGGTAATTGCATATGTTGAACAAGTAATAAACTGACCTCTCTATTTAACTTTCATATTCGTCGAATCCATTCTTTTTTCTGCATATCATTTTATATTTGCTGTACCATATATGGTTCGCTGAGCTAATGCAGGTACATTTTTTTCTGTGTACACATATTTTGTGAATATCGAATTTTTAGCATATTCTAAATAAATTTCATGTTTCATATTTCAGATCCCTCACTATGCATGCCATTTTAGCTATATTAGAAGAAGACGATAGTCTTGCAAAAGTTTACATTGAGCCTACAGATACGGGCCTATTGACTGATGAGGACTCTGTTGATGAAGACGATAGTAGATTGATAGATAATATGTCCGGCAGACAACTCACTGGTAATGCTGAAGCTGTTTTCCATGACGGACGACGTAAAACTGAAGATAATTGTGAACCTCAACTGAATGGTAATGATGAAGCTATTTCCCACGACGAACGTCGTACTGCTGAAGATGATGGTGCGGCTCATAGTTCTTCACCTATCAATAACTATAAGACTCCCAAATGGAGTCTTGGCACTTCTCTCACACCTGGTGAGTTTATGTTTCCCGAGACAAATTATGCAAAATATAGGGATTTTACTCCAACTGAACTTTTCGAACTATTTTTTGATGATGATATGTGGAATATGTTAGTGGATCAGACAATTATCTATGCAACTCTCAAAGGTGAAACAGACTTCTTGGTAACCAAAGGTGAAATGAAAGTGTTCATTGGAATTTTGATAGTGTCTGGGATCGTTCCTGTCTCTTCTCAGAGGATGTTTTGGAGAAATTCATCTGTGACAAGAAATGCAGCTGTCTATCAAGCAATGAGAAGAAGATTTGAAAAAATCATGCAATTCATTAATTTTTCTGATAGTTCTAATTAGATACAACTGACAAATATGCCTAAGTTCGTCCACTCGTTAGACATCTAACAAAGAAATTCATTGAGTATTTTCAACCCGTGAAGTCACTTTCTAATGATGAAGCAATGGTCGAATATTATGATAAGCAAGGGTGTAAACAGTGCATCTGAATGAAACCAATTAGATTTGGCTATAAAGTTTGGTGTCTAAATTCAGACGATGGTTATCTAGTCACCTTAGATCTTTATCAAGGACGTACCTATGAAGGAAATGAAGTGAACGAGAAGGTATTTGGCAAATATCCTGCTACAGTCTTGAAAAACATTGATTCATTGTCAGAAGATAAACGGTCACTTCCATATAATATATATTTTGATAATCTCTTCACTTCATTTCAACTTCTCACAGAACTGAAGGACAGAAATTATGGTGCTACAGGGACAATAAGAGCAAACATGTGTAAACACTGTCCTCTGAAATCAATTGATTCTATGAAAAAACAAAAGAGAGGAACGGCAGAGTTCGCTACAGACAAGTTGAATAAAATCATGGTATGTAGATGGATGGATAATGCCGTCGTATCAGTGGCATCAACAGTCCATACAAACAATGCCTCAAGCAAAGTAAGAAGGTACTCACAGAGCGAGAAAAAAAATGTAGAAGTTGACTGCCCAAAGATAGTTCAAGAATATAATCAACATATGGGAGGAACTGATAGGCAGAACCGAAATGTAAACAAATATTGTATTGGTATTCAAGGGAAAAAGTGGTATTGGTGTATATTTACTTGACTGATTGATGTAACAGAACAAAACGCTTGTTTGTTGCATAAGAAGTCTGGCGGGGGATTGTCACAGTTTGAATTTAAGGAACAGATTGCTCAGACATATCTTACTCGGTTTGGTACACCACCGAAGGGGGCTGGGGGACCCCCATCCGGCTCAACAAAGGGTGACAAACGAGTGTTAGAAGATATTCGTTTTGATGGAATAGAACATTATCTTGTGGAAACACAAGATAACAAAAGATGTGCTGGGGAAGGATGTAAGAAAAGACCTTTCAGTCAGTGTAGCAAATGCAATGTAGGACTCTGTGTTCTAAGTATTTACATTTTGATCAATATTGTATTTTTTTTTTTACCTGTTAAATGTAAGTGAAACTTGAAGTTATATGTATTTCAACACAATTTGATACTGAGTAGGAATTTAGTAGCTCACTCTAAGGTTCAAATGCTTGTTTTAGTTTGGAAATTTTAGAGTATTTGGCATCATCTTACTAAAAATATTAGATTTTTAGTACCCTGAAACTATAAAATAAATTATCAATTTCAAATAAATAACTGTATTCCGGATAGAGCCGTTTTTTTCTTTCAACACAAAAAATTGTACTTGGATGTGCTCAGTGGTACATATATGGCACATCGTATTCTAGAAATATTATTGCAGATAAATGTAAACCGAGACGTTTTCCTAATCATTTAGGGAGAACAAACACAAAAAATGGTGAGTAAGATGGAATTGCAACACAAAAAATAAGTGGAGCTGAAATGGGTTAAAAATATGATTATATTATAATTGATAATATTGTTCTTTAGTAACTGATTAAGAATATTTGTTACCTTGGTAAAGATATAGATACATTAAAATTGATATGATTGTGCACAAGATATAGATTCCTGGTACGTACACGCACCACGGTTTCATATATATATATATATATGTATATATATATATATATATATATATATATATATATATATATATATATATATATATATATATATATATATATATATATATATATATATATGTATATATATATATATATATATATATAAATAAATATATATACTGTATATATAT
>NC_090755.1:38060619-38073119 GCF_036898095.1 Palaemon carinicauda | reverse complement strand
GTCCACATCAGTAGATCGAGAGCCAGAGCTTCTGCCTCGTCGGTTTTATTTTGCAAGTCGTATGATAACATTTCCGCAACACTTAATGTTGGTGCAATCGAACTCTCTGTATTAAAAGAAAAATGACGTTGGTGCATTTCCTTTAACAAAACTGCGAACCTCGTCAGGTTGCTCTTTAGGTTAATCGCTTGCATATCTACTTCTATAACTACATTGCTTGCAGTAATGAAAACGTCTTCTTCTGTTCTCTCTACAATAGTGCCATACTTAAAGTCTATAATTTTAGTTTTAGGGCTCTTCTCATACGAAAAAAAAATGTGTGAATGAACAATATCACTCCTAACAATAAAAGCTTCTTTTTGGAAATTTGCAATGAGTAAAATATATGTAATTACTCATGTTTTAGGAAAAAAAAAATTTCCATACAAATATTATACGAGTCTCATAGATACAAAAATTTCCCTCACTTCCTTCTCCCTTATTTTAATTTCTTATGTGAGCCAATGGTACAATTCTCTCATCAGTGGGTTGGGATACGTTTTGAACTCTAAATATATTGGCCGTTAATGTTTCTAAAATGTTAAACGGGCCTTCAAACTTAGGTGTCAGTTTGTAATTGAGTCCTTTGTGTACATATACTTGTATGTACACCTATTAGAAAGTCTAGATCAGCCTTGTTTTTCTAGGTTTAATTACTAGTTTTTAAGAATCATTTTGTGGCAGAATAGCCATTGTTTTGTATTTGTTTATGTTATCTTTGAAATTTAAGTGTTTAAGTGTAAAGTGCTTAATTTAACAATTCTCAGTGTGGTTAGGCACCTCCTCCCCGGTTGTTTATATTATCGAACTATCGTTTTAACGATTGTTTTTTTTTTACATACGAGTGTTTATGAACGCGACTTGATGTCTGGACGTTGGTGCTCGGACAGAATTCAGTTCGGGCTTGAGCACTCCCCTGATAATATACCTTGAGCAGCATAGTGATTTGGACTCTGGATGACGATTGTTTGGCAACTTATTTGGACGATTCTTTGGATTACGCTTTTGATCCTTACATTGATCTGTTGTCTGCAGGTGCTCTTGTCACCTGCGACTCGAGCCAGTTCTGCTTTTCCCTGACGAGGAGGACTTCCCAGGGAATTGGTGCACTAACGTCTCCAATCAGCTGCTGTGGTTTTGGGAGCTTGCAAGCTCGTGAGGTGGCCAGTAGGGAGGCTGACGCCAGGTAAGACATAGAGTGTCTGATTTTCGTTTGGGATTGCTTGCCCTTTATGATTATGCCCTGGCGTTCGGGACCTGCCCTGATAGCTGTTATGACAAGTGAATGACGGCCCGAGTTTGGTGTCTATTCTGATTCGTCCACTGAAGTGAGGAGAACTATATACATCCTTTGTATCATTTGATCTTTTATATATTGTCATATTTAAGACGTGACCGCATAATATCTTCCAGTATGTCTATTAAAGACAAGGTTTTGTGTACATTAGTTTTGTGTTGATAGGTAGGATTTATGATGGTTTTTCTTGTTTTATTTACTCCGTCTTCCTTCTTTCTTGGAATTAGTATTAGGATAATTTTTTGTTCTGGCCAGCCAAATTGTTGGATCCAAGTTCATAATTGATATTACTCTTGTCTTTGATAGGACTTAGCTTCTTAGTTTTAGGGAATCCAGTGTGATTCAAAGGACCGTTATTTGTCCTTCCTTGTTATTAAATAATGTTATTTGTAGTTTTAACAAGGTTGATCTAAATTTTGTTATTGTTAAGTATTAAATATTGTTAAGTTTTCTTGAGTGTTTGTTTCCGCTGACCTTTAGCACTGAGTTACATTTATCACTGACAACAATTATAATAAGAACTCTTATAATAACCCTAAGGGTTATAACAAATTGGCGACCGTGACAGGATTGTTCTCAGGTGTACTCAGTGTTTTGGTCTGTGGAACAGCACTTTGTTAATTTGATAATATTTTCTTTAGTTGTAAAGTATTACCTTTCTCCCCTGCTAATTTTGGTGCAATGGAGGGTTTTGTGTTTGACCCTGCAGAGTTTTTAGGGTCAGGTGATTGTATAAAGCATCTGCCAGTACTAAATAAAACTTGTTTAGTAAGTTGTGCCCGGTGGTTGGGTATTCCGTTGAGGGCAGCGGATACGAAAAATCAATTGTTGGTAGCTGTTGAAAGTAAAGTTGCTCAAGGTCTGGCTAAGGCTGAACATTTGGTTAGGGAGTATGAAGTTTCAGGTAGTAGTGACTCTGAGTGTGAGGGTAGTATGATTAATGATGATGACAGAATATGTGTTAATGGAGGTCTAACTCTGTTTGAGGATCATCCCCGGACAGGAACTATTTATGAAGGTCAGGCTAACTTGCCTCTGAAACTAAATGTTTCCACTAATCCATTCAATTCTGTAGTAAACCCTGCGCCAAAAGATCCTCAGGTTCCTGTTTGTCCTTTGGTGGAGTCCAAGGAGGACGGTGAATTTGATTTAATATGTAAACGGATAGAATTGATGAAACTGGAATTTGAAGAGAATGAGAGGGCGAGGCGGCATGAATTGGAGATGGCCAATATCAATTTAGAAATTGCTAGGCTGCAGGGCACCTCTAATCATTTTAGTACACCTCGAGGCAACTCACAGGATAAGTTTAATGTAGGTGCGGCCTTGAAATTGGTGCCAGTATTTGAAGAGTTGAATGTTCCACAATTTTTCAAGGCTTTTGAACGTGTTGCCACTCGGTTGTCTTGGCCCCCAGAAATGTGGACTGTACTAATTCAATGTAGGTTGGTGGGCAAGGCAATTAGAGTGTATAATGCCTTGGAAGAAGGTATTGCCCGAGATTACCATAAGGTTAAGGCTCTAGTCCTCAAGGCATATGATTTGGTTCCTGAGGCCTACCGCCTTAAGTTCAGAAATTTTACGAAGCAAGCCTCCCTTACTTATGTGGAATTTGCTAGGCTTAAGGAAGAACAATTTGATCATTGGTTAAAAAGCCGCCAGGTGGTCTCTTTCTCCGCTTTGAGAGAACTCATGCTTCTAGAAGAATTCAAAAGGTCATGTAGTAAGGAATTGAAAATTTATCTAGAAGAGGTAAAAGCTTTTAATTTAAGTAATGCCGCTCAAATTGCTGACGAGTTTGTATTGACCCATCGAACTGGGTCTAGTAGTTTTGGAAATAAAGATGTGAATTTTCAATCTGCTAGGCCAGTTAATTTTCAGAGGTTGGGCTCTTTTGTGAATACTCGTGGGCAGGGTAACCCACCAGATAAAAATCATAAGCCTGATAGTAACCAGGGAAAAGACTTGAGTGGACAGGACACTCGTGTCTTTTCTGAAGATAATAGGTTTGGTTCTGGCCCAGGTAATATGAATAATAGAGGTAGGGGAACTTGTTTTTGGTGTAATAAGCAGGGACATTATCAGGCACAGTGTTATGCCAGAAGAAGGTACCTCCAAGGGAATAATAATAATCCTGTGTCACTAATATCTACTAGTAAACCTGTTATCAGCGATCCCGTAGTTGAAAACCGTCCAGTAGCTAACACTAGTAATGATGTTAGTAGCAGTAGTCAGTCTTCTAGCAGAAAGGAGGCATGACTACTTTATGATAAATATATTTGGCCTGGTAAATTAATATCTACTTCTAAAACTGTTGGTGTGAAATTTTTGAGGGACACAGGGTCAGCTCGGTCTCTGGTTTTGAAAGACTCTTTGAAAAATTTTGCTGAGTATACAGGAAATTTTGTTGTTCTGGGAGGGTTCCCGAACACCGTTGTTTCGGCTCCGTTAGTGGAGGTCAGATTGTCTTTCCCTGGTTATGATAAAGTGACAGAATTAGCAGTTGTTGAGTGTCTCCCTATTCCTGGAATTGACGGCATTTTGGGTAACGATATGTTAAATACAAAAGGACAAGAGTTGTTCCCCATACTGTCTGTGCACGCCTGTCCTGTTGCAGTAACAACCCGGGAAGCAGTAAAGGCTGCAAATTTAATTGATAATGACGAAGATTTAATCTTAAGTAGTTTAGAAGTAGACATAGAGAGGCCCGGGTCTGTAGATAGTAGTGGTAATAGTGTGGTTAGCAATGTTTTGAGACCTGATTGGGACAGGTCTTCATTTATTGAAGCTCAGAAAAAGGAATTTAATTTTGATTTGGGTGACACTGCAGATTTGACTAAACCCAGGTTTTGTGTGATCAATGGTTTACTATACCGGATTAGTCGTCCTTTAACTGATAATCTGAGCAAGACGTCTCGTATTGAACTAATTGTTGTCCCATCTCAATTCCGTAGGTCTGTCTTGAGTCTTGCACATGATGATTCTTTTTCTGGCCACTTCGGTGTATGTAAAACTTTTCGAAAGTTGGCAGAATGTTTTTGGTGGCCAGGATTAAAATCATCTGTGAAACAATTTATTAATGAATGTGAGGTTTGTCAAGTGATGGGGAAACCCAACCAAATTATTCCTAAAGCTCCCTTAAATCCAATTCCTGCGATAGGTGAGCCTTTTGTGGAATTAGTTATTGATGTGGTTGGGCCTTTGCCTAAAACTAAGTCTGGGTTTACCCATCTCTTGACAATTATGGATAGAGCATCTCGATTCCCTGAGGCCTTCCCAATGAGAAGGATAACCTCTAAGGTTGTATTTGACAAACTAATTGAATTCTTTTCCAGGTATGGTCTCCCTCGTACTATTCAAACTGACTGCGGTACAAATTTTACTAGCAGGGTATTTAAAGGTAAATGTGCAGAACTGGCCACTCGGCACAAGACCAGTGTACCATATCATCCAGAGAGTCAGGGCCTGGTGGAAAGGTTCCATCAGACCCTTAAATCTATTTTGAAAAAATATTGTTATGAACAAGGGGAGGAATGGGATAAAGGTCTTCCCTTTCCTCTCTTTGCTCTAAGAAATCACCCAAATTCTTCAACTGGGGTAGCTCCTTTCGAACTGGTATTTGGACACAAAGTACGTGGGCCTTTGGAGATTTTTCATGAGATGCTTGAGACTGATAGAGGTGGGAATGCAAACGTAGGAGACTTTGTGGAGGATTTGAGGAAAAAATTATCTAGAGCCTGGAAATTTGCCAGAGAAAATTTGGCTAGTTCTCAAGCTGCTATGAAATTAAATTTTGATAGGAAATCTAAAGCACGGTCGTTTGAGCCGGAGAATTAGTTTTAGTTTTAAGTACTGACTCTGACAATTTCCTTGAACCAAGATATAAGGGACCCTGGAAGGTGTTGAGGAAGTTGTCGGAGGTGAATTATGAAATAGAGGCTCCTGGGACCAAACGGAAGTGCAGAATATTCCATATAAATAGGTTAAAACTCTATACTTCTAATAGACATGATCCTCTCGCTATTGTTTATGAGCCTGTGGTTGAAAGTATGGATTTACCTTCAGAGGATTTGGAGGATTTGATTTGTCAAGTTTCTTCTGATGCTCTTTTTGATAATATTCAAAATTTAGAAGTTTTGAAGGAAGGGCTGGGGCATCTGGAGATTGCTCAAAGGAGGGATGTAATTAATTTAATTTCTTCTTTTTCAGATTTATTTCGGAATTCTCCAGGTCGAACTAATTTTCTTGAGCATGATGTAGACATGGGTAATGCTTCTCCTGTGAAACAGAGTCCTTATCGGCTAAATCCCATTAAGAGGGACATAGTTGATAAGGAGATTAAATATATGCTGGAACACGATCTCATCCAACCTTCCGTTAGTCCATGGAGCTCCCCGATAGTCCTGGTTAAGAAGTCCGACGGAAAGTTCCGTATGTGTGTGGACTACCGTAAGGTTAACACACATACTAAGAATGACTCTTTTCCTTTGCCTCGGATAGATGACTGTCTCGATCACATAGGGGCTGCTAAGTTCATTACGAAATTGGATTTATTGAAAGGGTATTGGCAGGTTCCCCTGTCTGATCGAGCAAGAGAGATCTCTGCATTTGTAACTCACTTTGGGCTTTACGAGTGTAAAGTAATGCCCTTTGGGATGAAAAATGCCGCGTGTACTTTCCAGAGGCTTATGAATAGGGTCATTTGTGGTTTAAAGGGAACTGAAATTTATATCGATGACTTGGTTGTATATAGTGATGATTGGAGTACGCACATGGCGAGATTGCGTAAGGTATTTGAGGCCCTTAAATTTGCAGGTTTGGTTATTAATTTAGCAAAATGTGAATTTGGTAAGGCAAAAGTTTGTTATTTGGGTCACGAGGTTGGTTTAGGTCAGGTGGCACCTAAACAAGCCAACCTTGAGGCTATCGTGCATTTAAAGAGGCCGTGCAATGTCAGAGAAGTTCGGCGAGTGCTGGGCATGACTGGTTATTATCGCAGATTCGTGCGAAATTTCTCGGACATTGCTCAGCCACTTACCAAGTTGTTGGAGAAAGGGCAGAAGTTTATGTGGTCTCCTCAGTGTGAGGAAGCATTTATTAAACTTAAGATGGTATTAGTATCTAATCCAATATTGACTTCTCCTAATTTCCAGAGACCTTTTATTATTGCAGTGGATGCCAGTGACATAGGTATTGGGGGTGTCCTTTTTCAAAGGAACGATATAGGAGAGGTTCATCCTGTATCGTATTATAGCCGAAAGCTACTGGCCGCCGAGAGAAAATATTCCACCATTGAAAAGGAGGCCCTCGCCTTGGTGCGTACTCTTGTACATTTTAAGCCTTATGTAACAAATTTTTCTTATCCCATAGAAGTATGGACAGATCACAATCCACTGGTTTTCATCGAGCGCATGAAAGGCGCCAACCAGAGAATTTTACGTTGGGCTCTGCAATTGCAAGAATTCTCGCTTGTGATTAAACACGTTAAAGGATCGGAGAATCGAATTCCCGATGCCCTTTCAAGAATATAGATTTGATCACGACTTGGCCCCCCTCCCCTCGCCCTTCTCATCTCTTCAATTGGTTTGCGTTATTCTTAGAGATGTAAGGATGAGTATGAGTGTGTTTTTCACTGGGAGTTTGGTTTGTTAGTCATTAGGTTTTCTTAGTGAGGTATTTTATAATTTGTCTGTTTTCTTTTGAACCAAAGTAAAGCCTGTAGTGACCAAAGTGTGGGCGGTCCTACTGTGGTAGTGCCTGTTATGTGTAAACTCAATGTTATTGGCTGAATTTGAGACAGTCAGTGTCTGGTGGTTAATATTTTGTGCTAATTTGACCTTATGGTTTATTTTTCATTTATGTTTTCTCTATTGTTAAGGCTGGTAAATTTTCTTTGTGACAATTCAGTTTTTTTTAAATTCATTGGTTGCAGTGTTGTTCATGAGAATTCTTATTTCAGGTTTCACCCTGAGACTTTACTTTGTCTTAAGAGTGATGTGTTAATCATTTTCTATTTACAGATTTCATGTTTTGTATATAAAAAAAAAAATTTATTGGAATTTTTTTGTTTTTGTTTTTTTGGGAGGAAGGTATTAGAAAGTCTAGATCAGCCTTGTTTTTGATAGGACTTAGCTTCTTAGTTTTAGGGAATCCAGTGTGATTCAAAGGACCGTTATTTGTCCTTCCTTGTTATTAAATAATGTTATTTGTAGTTTTAACAAGGTTGATCTAAATTTTGTTATTGTTAAGTATTAAATATTGTTAAGTTTTCTTGAGTGTTTTTTTCCTCTGACCTTTAGCACTGAGTTACATTTATCACTGACAACAATTATAATAAGAACTCTTATAATAACCCTAAGGGTTATAACAACACCTTATCACCCACGGTATATGTTTTATTTGGCTTCGCTATTTTGTCATGATCCCTTTTCATTATGATCTGTGATTCTTTTAGATTCTTTCGAAGGATATTATATCGACTTATGGTTGCATTCTTAATATCCTTTAGAAGATTTGATAAATTGGTTGTAGGCGTTAATACATGGAAAGGCGTTCTAGCTTGGGTACCGTACAGTGCCTCGTGGGGCGACATTTTAATAGATACATGATATGAGTGATTCAGAACGCTTAGTACCGTAGGTATGGCAATATTCCAGTTGGGGTCTGATCCCACTAGTGTAACTCTTAATATATTTAAAACCTTCCTATTCGCTCTTTGCACTAGCCCATTTGACTCTTGGTGATAGATCATGGTATTGATTTTCTTTATGCCAAGGAATTCACACTACGAGCTAAGGAAATGATTATTGAATTCTCCACACGGGTCAGAGATTATCATGTGTGGAATTCCATGTTTACAAATGTAGCACTCGTAAAACTTCCTAGCCCATTTGATTGCGGTTTTAGTTTTAAGCGCTATCAGTTCTGTATATTGAGTCAAAGCATCTATAATTACTAAGAGGTGCTTATTTCCTTTGTCTGACTCGTAACACCCTGTTAATAAATCTAAGTGTACTCTTTCAAAGGGTTGATTGGCCACGGGATAAGCCCCTAGGCTGACAGGTGTCTTCGTGTGCCCTTTGTTTTCCTGACAATTGCGACAATTAGCTGTGTCTTTTCATATATATATCTGTAAGCATCATATGCCAATAAAATAATGATTGGGATTTCTATGACATTATGGAGAACCCCGGGTGGCCACGCAAAGGGATTTGCATGAAACCAACTTAGGACAGTGGGTATAAGTTAGATTGGTACCACTACCTGGTCGTTAGTCACTTGTGCTGTATTACGGCTTTTAATTGTCACGGATCTACACAGAATATTATCTTTGATTATATAATTCTGCGGCGTATACTTTATATATTCCTTTTCCTTGGGATTTCCTTTCAATGCATTTATGATTTTTTTCTAATTGCTGATCTTTTCTTTGTTGAGTTTGTATTAGTTCAGCGCTCCAACCCAGATCTTCCTGTTCAGATAAAGTTTTGACAATAGGCATGGATGTTGATATATCTATTAATTCAGTTAATGGCTACGTACAAGTTGACGCGGGGTTGCGTGATAATGCGTCAGCAAGGATATTTGCTTTCCCAGGTAAATACCCGATCCTCACGCCAAAGTCGTGGATGATCATATGCCACCGAGTTCATTTGGGGCTGTGACTATAGCCTTTAAAGAAGTCGGTTAGGGGCTTAAGATCAGTAATAACCTTGACGGGATAACCGTATATTATGAACTTAAAATGCACTAGTGAATTAACATTATCTAGCCCCTCCTTGTCCATTACTGCATATTTACTTTCGGAAGGCCTCAGTTTACGTGAATAAAAAGCTATCGGGAAAAACTGTTTGTCATATTGCTAAAGCAATATCCCATCTACTCATAGGTCTGAGGCATCTGTTGCAATGAAGAATTCCTTACCGAAGTCAGAAATTTTAAGATAGGAGAACTAGACAGGTAATCTTTCAAGGTATCAAACGCGTGTTGATGCTGCTCAGACTATATGAAATCTACCCCCTTCCTCGTAAGATAGGTTAGGGGAGCGGCTATTATTGAATAATTGCGTATAAAACACCTGTAATACCCACTACACCCCAGAAATTGCTGTATTCCCTTGACATTAGTAGGTATCGAAAAGTTACGGATAGCCGACACCTTATTGTGAACTACTTTAAGACTTTGGTTGGACACCGTAAAACCTAAATAGACTAATTCTGTTTTGAGGAATTCACACTTACTAATCTTTTCCCTTAAATTATGCTATCTTAGTGTCTGTAGCACTAGCTCCAGTTTCCGTAGATGTTCTTCTAAGGTATTAGGAAAAGATTACAATGTCGTCCGTATAGGCAGGCACTATGTCCCCTAACAAACATGGCGTTTATATCAAAGGAAAATTCTATAAGTCTTTTAATACCTTAAAATCAGTTTTGGATAAAAAGGAGACGACAAATAAAACAGTAACGTATGTTGAAGAACCAATCACTGGTCTCATGAATCATGAAATAATATATGCGACCCAACAGAATTCTCGTTCACCCGTAATATCAGCTAGCCACAATTTATCGAGCTGAACATAACTTCGAATATACTAGTGCGAGTAAAGAAAACTTTGCTGGAATCTGATATATTAATCCTTCCCGACACTCTGAAAACTAATGGATTGTCTGTCACACAAGCCATTTATACAGTTGGCTGACAACAACAATGTAATATTGAAGTCTGTTATCATTTGAATACCACTTCAGTAATTCACAGAAATCAACATATCTTGGATGTGGAAGTTTATAAACATCTCATTATTACCGTTGCTGAGATCAATTATGCTCAATCAGTTGCGGATGAATTCCTTTTGCAATCTATAAAAAATAAAATCAATAAAGACATTCAAGAAGAGGAAATTCAGCAAAATTTTTTTGATCTTTTAACTAAATATCATGATGTTTTCTCCAATATGGATGGATCCTTATATAAATTATTAAGTAAGTAAAATGCTAGAAGAAGGAGTCATTAGAATATCGAGCAGCCCTTATAATTTTCCGTTAATAGTCGTACCGAAAAAACATGGAAATTGGCGTATCTGCGTAGACTTCCGTCGCTTAAATAAGGAAACGATCCCTGATCGATTCCCAGTGCCACGTACTGACGATATTTTATCTTTGCTAGGTCGGAACAAATATTTTACCAGTTTGAACTTACTTAAAGGCTTTCACCGGATACCATTAGAAGAAGATAGTATCGGAAAGGATTAATATTTCAGATCCCGGCAAAGTTTTCTTTACTCGCACTAATATATTCGAAGTTACGTTCGGCTCGATAAATTGCGTGCAAGCTGATATTACGGCTGACCGAGAATTCTGTTGGGTCGCATATATTATTTTTTGATTCATGTGACAAGTGATTTGTTCTTCAACGTACGTTACTGTTTTATTTGTCGTCTCCTTTTTTATCCAAAACTGATTTTAAGGTATTAGAAGACTTATAGAATTTTCCTTTGATATACATGCCATGTTTGGCAGGGGTAAGGTAATGTTTTGAGTGGCCATAGACTGGTATCCTATAATTAAAGCTGAATACATATCAATGTTTTGTACAACAATAAAAGTATCAGCAAACGTGCGCTTACCGACCATGTACTGAACGTGAGTTAGTCTTATTACATTTAATTCCTTATTTCCTATACCCGAGAGCCTTACTCTGGACTTCTCTATAGGGAATTTCGAAAATAACAAGTGGTGAGTCCTCAAATCCATGATATTACGTGGACTACCAAAATAAAAAAATAATGTGAAGGATCGGTGTTCTAAATTTACAGCATATAAGGTTGGTCGTAACTCATTTTGGCTTATTATTGCGTGAATTTGTTACAAATCTACGGGAACCTGCACTGATTTATTGGATTCGGCCGTGTGTTTCATAGGAAAATCTATTGATCTGGTAAATTATTAAATTATTAAATGGATTATTTGATACAAATGATGTTGATATGAATGACCCAACATCATTTTCTCCCCTAATGGAGTTAACTACATGGTATTTGCAATCTATAAAAAATAAAATCAATAAAGATATATATAAACATATATATAAACTGACCTTGTGAGTTCTGGCTAGACGGCCCAGGAACAGTTACTTGAAGCACTATTTGTTTGTTTCTGATTTTTAACAGCATTGCCGTTCGCCTGTTTCTTCTTATTAAACTTCATTCTTCTTTTTATATCCATTGTGAACTGTTTGCGTGTTTCTAGGATTACGCGAGAAGCATCGATTATATGAATGGGTTGAACTGTTATGAATTGAACAAAATCGCATCCTACAGTCTGCAATCATGTGACCTGGACGTTTGCAATTGTAACAAGTCATCACTGCAGCTTGATTATTATTAACTACATTTACTTGTTGTGGCTTAGTTTAATTTTTTGCAAAAACTTGAGTAAGCAAGGGATCAAGGTCGTACACTTAGACATATGTTTTTTATCTGTTTATACAAATCTAGTTCCGTACTTTTGGGCGTTAGCTTTTTATCAAAACACCGCACTAAAGCTTCCGGCAACATAACTGTCATGGAAGGTAAATACATTAGCCGCAAGAAATCTTTCACGGCGATGTTATCTCCTGTAACCCATGTGGGATTACGTAAATTATCTTGATATTCATTCAGCCGGTCGTCAATGACTGCCGCCCGCTCTATAACATTAAGCTGAGTCCTAGAGGCTTGATTAAGTATGATTCTTAACGGCAAATCTACGTCTAAAGCTTCTCCACCCCCATATATTGTACGTAGCCTAACTTTAAAATCGTCCCATGTAACTGCCTCTTGGAAAAAGACTCCTCTACGATACGCGCTTGCATCTCCCATAGCAAAGTCTATGAAATTTCCAGCTTCTTGTAATTGTACAGATGGGTCTGTGATGCCTTTCGCGTTTAAATGAGCATCTACTGACGAGATCCATGACTCGATGTTCTGAAGCAGGAACCAATTGACCCGACCTTGAAAAGGAACAATAGCTGATCTTACACTCACCAGAGTAACCATGGGATTGGGTTACTGCGTGCGGCAGAGGCATTCACAGGTGGTGTCATGGTAACTTTAACTTTTTTCCTATCACTACGATTCCTTGCGATCCTATCAAAATATCTATATGAATACACACGTCCACTGCTT
>NC_090755.1:38021147-38042619 GCF_036898095.1 Palaemon carinicauda | reverse complement strand
TGAAATCTCAGAAGGCGAACGATCGGAAAGGGTTCCGGGCGGAAGTGACACCGCGGTCTTAAGGAGAGAGAGACACTTACTCAAACGATCGTCATAAACGAACCAAGTATTCATTTCCTCAATCACCAATTCATCGCCGTTGTCGTCTTTACCTGCGCTATCCCAGATTTCCTTCAAAACCTCCTTATTCACTTTGTCATGTTTTTCTTTAAGGTCAACCAACACGTTCATATGCTCGTTAGCATCGCTTACAGACATCGAAGAATCAAACCTTTCTATGAAATTACACTTCTTGGTAACTTGCTGCCTAAGGGCTGAACGAAAACTGCGCAAAATACTATTCGGCGGCATTTTTCTAAGAATTTAACGAACAAATTTAAACTTTAAGCAATACAGTGAAATATTAATGAGATACGGGACTCTGGAACGTAACCAGCTCACGGAAATTCATCAAGAAAAAACATACTCAAGGCAATAATGAACCTCGCAACCAATCCCATCCTCGTCGCCATTTTCCAAAAGCAATATTTGAGAGGGCAATGTAACATGAATTAACGAGAAGCAAAATTATAAGTCATAAAAAGATTAATTTAATTTACAATTAAATGGTAAATTTATGACAATTTACAATCCGAAGTATGACTGGCAAAGATGATGATCCTGATCAGTTCAAAGCTCGGAAAAACTTAGCGTGGACTTTCTCTCTCTCCGCCAGAGAACCTGCATTTGGTCCGCTCTCTTACCCCTCAATTTTCGAAACATCAGAAGGATCTGTAACCCATAGTATGAAACATTATAAATTGGGAACGTCAGGGGCTACAATCATAACAATGTGCATATATGCAAAATCTTAGAAACAAATTGAACGTTTAATATTAATCAAGAGAAAATACAAGACCTAGATCAATAAACGATTTGATAATCCTTATGTAAATGTCAAGATCAAATTTAAAACTTAAAAGGAGACCCTTTAGACTTTATTATATACATATATGAGTTTGGTTGCAAGACAAAAGGCTATAAAACCATAACTATAGTTGAAAGTTCACTAAGCAAATGCATCGTAATTAATGCAAACCTTACCTCAACTTATAGCCAGTCTTTTAGGTCCATAGAAAGCAGTGACGAAGGTAGAGGTGAAGATGGTAGTCTTCTATTTGAGCTCTTGAGTAGTATAAGGTGGTCAGACGATGACGTGATCCATGAGCGGCTAAGTCCAGACCCACCGATCTTACACTAATGGATGACAGCCATTGTCTCTTGGCTACCAGAAAATTTCTTCAAATTCAGGAGAAGACTGCCTTGCTGCGCTTCTTACGCTGGCCTTTAAATACTGCCATCTTCAGATCATTCACCGCCGACAATGGTTTACCCTGCCTTCTGTCAAGCTGCGAACAACCTGGTAAAACTTAAATACATCGCTCAAGAATGGCTTGTTTCCTTCTTTAAAATTGTCCCAAGAGGTAGTTCGAGGTATGCTAAGTAAAAGTATTTGTTTTTAAACAAAAAAAAAGAACCAAACCATTCCCGAGCAAACAACTTAAACATAGAAATTTACCACAACCAAACAATTCATATAACATACGAAACGATAAAATGCACACGGATGTGAATTTTTCTACACTCCCACGAGGGGATTCATTTTTTAGGAAAAAACTGAATTGCAATATAGCAATCAAAGATCACGCTAGATTGTCATCAAATAATTTCTTCACCTTATCTTTCCCAATCATGACAGCTCACCTCTTGGGTCTCTCCTTAACCTCATCTTCATTGCTCAGTTTATCTTCACATGGCGATTGTGCCTTATCGTTAAATTTAGGCTCATATTCTCATTTATAGAGCAATGGAATCAAGGATGAAACCTGCCTTTTATTCTCTTACCTACTTTTTTTTTTAGTAGTGTTGAACCCGTTACTTCACTTAGAGTATTTAGTTTTATCTCTTTGACAATACCCATTGGAAAATTAGTAGGTTTAAGAAGGGGTTCTTTATTGAGAACAATGTCTCCAACTTTTAATAGTTTATGATTAACAGGTTGGTATCTACTGCGTTTGTCAGTTGCTTGATTCACCAGCTGCATAATAAATTCTTTATTATATATCTCTATTATACCTTCCCTAGCCTTTCGTAACTTTCTGTGGCTGTCCTTCACATGGGCAATGGGAGATATATCAGGAACCCAAGTATCATCTGCCCTAGGTAAAGGATGTAAATGGGGAATAATATTTAAGGAATTCAATTCATGACCTTTAACTAAAATTTCTGGGGTTATAGGAGATGGTACAGGTTCAGTCCCATCATTGTTTCTCAAATATTCTTTAAAGGTAATTGGTCGACGGTTTACTATATGCACAATATTTTGTACAGCAAAGTCAAAATCTAAATATTCTAGGACCATATTCTGAATAGAGCCTTCAATAAGCCTTTTTACCATCTTCACTCAAGATTCCACCAAATATCCAAGTTCACTGTGGCCTTTATAGTACTGCTGAGAGCTCAAAGGTTTTATGTTGCTCTCCCTGAAATACGATTGTGTATCTTTATCAGTTAAAAATTTTTCAACGGTTCTAGCACCTGAAGTTAGCTGTGAACCTTGGTCACTTGAACAGAGTTCAGGCACCCTAAACTCGAAAAAAAGGAGCTGAAGTGCTCGCAAAAAGGATATCACCGAAAGGTCAACACAAACCTTAAGATTTATGGCTCTGGACCATAAACAGGCCATACATAATATCCATACCTTTGATTTCTTACCCATCCAATATACCCAATAAGGTCGAAAATAGTCAGTGAAAATATACCTGTAAGGTATGGTTGGAGGGGAAACCCTAAATTCTCTATATGGGGACTGGTTTTCAAGACTTTCTTTACAGTAGAAAAACTGCAAGGAATCCAAAACTGTTTCCTAGCCTCAGATAATGTGGCATATATTCCAGAATGAGCTAACTTAACATGAAAAATTCTATTAGTTTCTTCAGTCAATTTACTGTTTTTTTGCCAAAAGAATGGGGATTACATAACTACCGACTCTCCACTCATGAAATTTACTTTTAACTCTTAGTAAACCCGATTTTTTTTCAGTGAATAAGTTTAGTTGACTTACTATGTTAGGCATATCCCTAATTTTAGGGTTCCTTTCTCTGGAATATTCAAAAACATCCGGAAAATTTTGGCGTTGATCTTGCAAAATCATCAGTTGCCATGCATTCAAAAAAATTTCATCATCACTGAAAACCCCAAAATGGTCATAATTGCCGGATTTGTTCTTTAACTTCCGTTTGACACTGTTCATGAATGTCACTACATGTTTGTAGACCGAAATCAAATGAAGCCAATCGGAATTTCCAACTGTAGAATTTAAAATGCCTCCCATCAATGGCTCGGTCACACTCCTTATCTCACAGTGGCCTTCTGAAATTTCAAGTACATTGGTTAAGGGATTTAGGATAGTTACATCCAAATTGTCATCTTCCAAGATATCATGAATAGTATCAGGTCTTGTGAAGAAATTTGATTTTATCAACCTCTTATATGACAATGACCTGGTAGTACAATCTGCAGGATTTATCATACCTGCACAAGATTTGAAAGTCACAGGGGCCGTTTCACATAGATTCTCTATTCTTTGTAACCTATTCATAACAAAAATACTTAGTTTTTTAATTTATCAAACCTATTTGTTCGAGAATTTAACCGATTCAGTGCAACTGCACTATATGAGAAAACTACCTATTTTGTAATGTTTATGGGGGAGACACACTCTGAACCACTAAGTTCATATAAATGTCAACAATAGTTTCTGTACGAAGCAAGAGAGATTGAAATTCAAGAGAAGGGATAGACTTTAGCTCTAACTGGCGTCTAATTATTTTATTTTTTGACAAAAGGAAACTTACCTCCTTTGTTCGCAAGTTCTTGATAAAGAGCACAACTCCATATATATGCTTGCTAGAATCACAAAAAGCAATAATTTGTTAAGGATCATTCCTGCAACCAACAAATCTCTTCACTACAATTTCCGGAACACCATTTACTTGCTTGCAAATATTAGTCCACTCTCGTAGCTCCTCACCCGAGAGCCTATCATCCCATCCAACTTCTTTCCTGCATTGTAGCTAGTGCATAAATAATCTAGCCCTGTTTAATAAAGGACCATAAAATGAGAACACATCAAAATTGGCTGTAATAGAACTTAAAATTTGTCTTTTGGCCGTTGCATCCTTATCAAGTACCAACTTGTTTGCTGAAAGAGTATCACTGTTTCTGTCCCAAAGCAAACCAAGCAATTTTACTTTTGTAGGAGTCTTTTCGTTATCTTTATCTACCTGTTGCTGCAGAGACTAATCATTGGTTATGAATTGCTGTAATTCAAATTGATATGCAGAATATATAATTTTAAGTTTCTCGTAAGCCCATTTCAACCTGTCGATATCATTGGTCGTGTAAGCCAAGTTATCTATGTAAGCTAAGTTATATAACTCTGTCTTTAATTCCTTTACATCAATATTGTCACCTTGGACATCCAACATCAAAATTTCATAAAGTGCTAGCGTTAATAAAATTGAACTACATGGCAAACCAAATGGAAGTCTACAATGTTTATAAACAATTAAGGAATAGACCTTTTTAGATACGTTTCTATACCAATAAAAGAGTAACCTACTTTGATCTGAAGGCACCAACTCAATCATCAGAAATGCCTTTTTTATATCAAAACATATCAATTTTTCATTAAATCTTAGCTGTAAAACAGAAGTAGAAATCTTCTTATTCAAACAAGGACCAGCAAAAATTGCTTGATTATGAGATAGAGTTATAGGTTTATCTTTGTCAGATTCACACAAATTGGACAAAATTACATTACAGCATTTTGTTGACTCTCGGTCCATCTTGAACACTGGCATGTGCGGCAGGAAGCTATATTGGGGGTTTTCCTCCAAGAATTGCTCCAAGTTAGATAATCTCTCTATAATGCCTAGCTGTTCCTGTTCTTTAAAAACCTCATCAATCATTTGAAAAGCATTATCCTTTTTGCTAAATTTCTTAAAATTTTATTATAATATTGCTTTTGACAGATTTTGATTCTTACTAAGCAAATGAGCTACTTTCCAATTCCATAATGAGGCATAACTAACCTTCCATCAGGTTTTCTACTAGTATTTTCTAAAGCCAATTCTACTACTTTCCTTTTTTCCTTAGTGAAGTCTTTGTCATATACGTTAGAACCACTGTAAGAAACAATTTCTGCCTTCGAGGAAAGAATTTCTTCTGCTGCTCTCTCAAGTTCAGCTTCAACAATCTGACCCTTGTTTAAAACAGAAATATGAGCACAAGCAGGAAACTTAAATTCCTCTACCGAATCTAAAAACAATCCATCCATATCCAAATTACTATAAACTTCAAGGGGACCCTCACCCTTTAAACAAACTTCAGAAGAATGCTTCATCTGGTCTGGTAGTAGAGCTAGATTTTGCTTATACCTTTCAATGTCACCTACTAGCATCACTCCTGAAGGTGAATCCAAGTAAAAAGAGGGAATCGTTTCAGAACTACCTCCAAAAAGCACATCCTTTTGAGGTAATAAATGAGAGTTATCATTTCCCAAAAGCAATTTTATATCCTCAGCTTTGTCCCTAGACATATGCAAAGGTTTGTCAACGAAAATATAGCCCTTATCCTTAAATACCTGAGCTACTTCCGAGATACCTGGCAAAACTAGTTTCAAATTAATAGACTTCATGGCAATAGCAGTAAAATAATTATCATTCAACTTTATCTTGTATACTACAGTGGCCAACGGCTTTGAAGAAGTAATACCATTCACCACCAAAGGATAATTCGGATCAACAACTTCATACTGCATACTCTTACCCCAGTCTTCGTCAACGAAAGTTACTTGACTTCCTGAATCCTTTATACCTCGATCCCCAGAGTCATTCAGTGAAAAGGAGGGCATAGCAGTCACCGGGTTACAAGAGATTCTTAAAACTCCTAAATCAGACCAAGTTAGATTAGAAACAACAGAATTAGAGTTAGATTTCTCTTTACAATTCACCTTTGCCGTCTGGTTAGTCACTTCTTGGTTATCCGAATCATTCTTAAGGTTATTAGCAGTACTTCTTGGGTCTTTACGAAATTTACAAAGATAGCTGAAATGCCACTTGTTACAATGTTTACATTTTCAGTTAAATTTAAACCTGCAATCTGAAGTTTTAAGAGAATCATAAGTACAGTTTGTACAAAAATTCAATTGTTTTAGTTTTTCAATTTTACTCTGTGGAGTTACATAAACGGAACACTTAAGAATTGGGTGATCAATGTCTCCTTTATTGTCTGCCAAACATAAAGAACATTGTTTAACTTTCGACTTCTCAACATTAACAACAGCAGAAGCTAAACAATTTGAGTTGGGCACAACCTTTTTCTGAAGATTACCTTGTTTCACATTAAATTTCTTTGATATGTTTTTATATCTTTCCAAAGCAGTAAAGGTGTGTTCATCTATTTGCTGCAACGAGAGCTTATCTGAGCCAGTAATATACATTAACTGATTCTTGAAACAGTAATTAAACCCATTCCATATGAAATACTGTAAAACTATGTTTTGATCTATGCTTAAACCCTCAAATTGATTACAAATTATTCTCATATTACTGATAAAGTCATACGGATCACTCTGATATATTAGCTTCAACTCCAATAACTGCTCAAGAACCCTTTATTGTTGAGACAAAGTATCTGCAAACGCTTTCTGTAATAATTTTTTAGCTTCTTCATACGAATGGTTGCTACAATCTAATGAGTTTACCAGTTTAAGCGAGTCACCTGAAAGCTGTCTCGTTAGAAGTGTATATCTAACGTGAGTACCAAGATCATACTAATTAATAGTTGCTTCAAACTCAAGCAAAACTTCGAAATATCCTCACCTTCTCGATTACCAAATGTTGGTAAAGGTTGTTCAGGTAATTTAAGTTGTGAAATCTCAGAAGGCGAACGATCGGAAAGGGTTCCGGGCGGAAGTGACACCGCGGTCTTAAGGAGAGAGAGACACTTACTCAAACGATCGTCATAAACGAACCAAGTATTCATTTCCTCACTCACCAATTCATCACCGTTGTCGTCTTTACCTGCGCTATCCCAAATATCCTTCAAAACCTCCTTATTCCCTTTGTCATGTTTTTCTTTAAGGTCAACCAACACGTTCATATGCTCATTAGCATCGCTTACAGACATCGAAGAATCAAACCTTTCTATGAAATTACACTTCTTGGTAACTTGCTGCCTAAGGGCTGAACGAAAACTGCGCAAAATACTATTCGGCGGCATTTTTCTAAGAATTTAACGAACAAATTTAAACTTAAAGCAATACAGTGAAATATTAAAGAGATACGGGACTGTGGAACGTAACCAGCTCACGGAAATTCATCAAGGAAAAACATACTCAAGGCAATAATGAACCTCGCAACCAATCCCATCTTCATCGCCATTTTCGAAAAGCAATATTTGAGAGGGCAATGTAACATGAATTAAGGAGAAGCAAAATTATAAGACATAAAAAGATTAATTTAATTTACAATTAAACGGTAAATTTATGACAATTTACAATCCGAAAAATGACTGGAGAATATGATGATCCTGATCAGTTCAAATCTCAGAAAAACTTAGCGTGGACTTTCCCTCTCTCCGCCAGAGAACCTGCATTTGGTCCGCACTATTACCCCTAATTTTCGAAACATCCGAAGGATCTGTAACCCATAGCATGAAACATTATAAATTGGGAACGTCAGGGGCTACAAACATAATGTGCATATATGCAAAATCTTAGAAACAAAATGAACGTTTAATATTAATCTACGGAAAATACAAGACCTAGATCAATAAACGATTTGATAATCCTAATGTAAATGTCAAGATCACATATAAAACTTAAAAGAAGACCCTTCAGACTTTATTATATATATATGAGTTTGGTTGCAAGACAAAAGGCTATAAAACCGTAATTATAGTTGAAAGTTCACTAAGCAAATGCATCGTACTTAATGCAAACCTTACCTCAACTTATAGCCAGTCTTTTAGGTCCATAGAGAGCAGTGACGAAGGTAGAGGTGATGATGATAGTCTTCTATTTGAGCTCTTGAGTAGTATAAGGTGGTCAGACGATGACGTGATCCATGAGCGGCTAAGTCCAGAGCCACCGATGTTACACTAATGGATGACAGCTATTGTCTCTTGGCTGCCAGAAAATTTCTTCAAATTCAGGAGAAGACTGCCTTGCTGCGCTTCTTACGCTGGCCTCTACATACTGCCTTCTTCAGATCATTCACCGCCGACAACGGTTTTCCCTACCTTGTGTCAAGCTGCGAACCACCTGGTAAAACTTAAATACATCGCTCAAGAATGGCATGTTTCCTTCTTTAAAATTGTCCCAATTGGTAGATCAAGGTATGCTAAGTAAATGCATTTGCTTTTCAAAAAAAAAAGAAAAAAAAAAAAGAACAAAACCATTCTCGAGCAAACAACTTAAACATAGAAATTTACCACAACCAAACAATTCATATAATATACAAAACAATAAAATGCACACGGATGTGCATTTTTCTACACTCCCGCGAGAGGATTCATTTTTTAGGAAAAAATTGAATTGCAATATAGCGATCAAAGATCACGCTAGATTGTCATACAATAGTTTCTTTACCTTATATTTCCCAATCATGGCAGCTCGCCTCTTGGGTCTCTCCTTCATCTCATCTTCCTTGCTCAGTTTATCCTCACATGGCGATTGTGCCTTATCGTTAAATGTAGGCTCATATTCCCATTTATAGAGCAATGGAATCAAGGATGAAACGTGCCTTTTAGTCTCTTTCCTACTTTTTCCTTTGAGTACTGTTGCACCCGTTACTTCACCTAGAGTATTTAGTTTTATCTCTTTGACAATACCCATTGGAAAATTAGTAGGTTTAAGAAGGGGTTCTTTAATGAGAACAATGTCTCCAACTTTTAATAGTTTATGATTAACAGGTTGGTATCTACTGTGTTTGTCAGTTGCTTGATTCACCAGCTGCACAACAAATTCTTAATTATATATCTCTATTATACCTTCCCTAGCCTTTCATAACTTTGTGTGGCTGTCCTTCACATGGGCAATGGGAGATATATAGCAGGAACCCAAGTATCATCTGCCCTAGGTAAAGGATATAAATGGGGAATAATATTTAAGGAATTCAATTCATGACCTTTAACTAAAATTTCTGGAGTTATAGGAGATGGTACAGGTTCAGTTCCATCATTGTTTCGCAAATATTCTTTAAAGGTAATTGGTCGACGGTTTACTATATGTACAATATTTTGTACAGCAAAGTCAAAATCTAAATATTCTAGGACCATATTCCGAATAGAGCCTTCAATAAGCCTTTTGACCATCTTCACACAAGATTCCACCAAAGATCCGAGTTCACTGTGGCCTTTATAGTACTGCTGTAAGCTCAAAGGTTTTATGTTGTTCTCCCTGAAATACAATTGTGTTTCCTTATCACTTAAAAATTTTTTAACGGTTTTAGCACCTGAAGTTAGCTGTGAACCTTGGTCACTTAAAAAGAGTTCAGGCACCCGAAACTCGAAAAAATGGAGCTGAAGTGCTCGCAAAAAGGATATCACCGAAAGGTCAACACAAACCTTAAGATTTATGGCTCTGGACCATAAACAGGTGATACATAATATCCATACCTATGATTTCTTACCCATCCAATATACCCAATAAAGTCAAAAATAGTCAATGAAAATACACCTGTAAGGTATGGTTGAAGGAGAAACCCAAAATTCTCTATATGGGGACGGGTTTTCAACCCTTTCTTTACAGTAGAAAAACTGCAAGGAATCCAAAACTGTTTCCTAGCCTCAGATAATGTGGCATATATTCCAGAATGAGCTAACTTAACATGAAAATTTCTATTAATATCTTCAGTCAATTTACTGTTTTTGGCCAAAAGAATGGGGAATACATAACTACCGTCTCTCCACTTATGAAATCTACTTTCAACTCTTAGTAAACCCGATTTCTTTTCAATGAATAAGTTTAGTTGACTTACTATGTTAGGCATATCCCTAATTTTAGGGTTCCTTTCTCTGAAATATTTAAAAACATCCGGAAAATTTTGGCGTTGATCTTGCAAAATCATCAATTGCCATGCATTCTAAGAAATTTCATCATCACTGAAAACCTCAAAATGGTCATACTTGCCGGATTTGTTCTTTTATTTTGAAAGTTTGCTGAATGTTGAGGATAATAGGGAGGCAGATATAATTGCTGTTCCAGGTGTTGAGGTGCCAGTGATGGGAGATGAGAATGAGAGAGAGATAACAATAGATGAAGTGAGGAGAGCACTAGATGAAACGAGAGTAGGAAAAGCATCTGGTATGGATGGTGTGAAAGCTGAGATGTTGAAGGAAGGGGGTGTGACTGTACTTGAATGGTTGGTGAGATTGTTTAATATGTGTTTTGTGTTGTCAATGGTACCAGTAGATTGGGTTTGTGCATGTATTGTACCACTATATAAGGGTAAGGGAGATGTGCATGAGTGTTGTAATTCAAGAGGTATTAGTTTGTTGAGTGTAGTTGGAAAAGTGTATGGTAGAGTATTGATTAATAGGATTAAGGATAAAACAGAGAATGCAATCTTGGAAGTACAGGGTGGTTTTAGAAGAGGTAGGGGTTGTATGAATCAGATTTTTACAGTTAGGCAGATATGCGAGAAATATTTAGCAAAAGGTAAGGAGGTGTATGTTGCGTTTATGGATCTGGAGAAAGCATATGATAGAGTTGATAGGGAAGCAATGTGGAATGTGATGAGGTTATATGGAGTTGGTGAAAGGTTGTTGCAAGCAGTGAAAAGTTATACGAAGGTAGTAAAGCATGTGTTAGAATAGGAAATGAAGTGAGTGATTGGTTTCCGGTGAGAGTGGGGCTGAGACAGGGATGTGTGATGTCGCCGTGGTTGTTTAACTTGTATGTTGATGGAGTGGTGAGAGAGGTGAATGCTCGAGTGCTTGGACGAGGATTAAAACTGGTAGGCGAGAATGACCATGAATGGGAGGTAAATCAGTTGTTGTTTGCGGATGATACTGTACTGGTAGCAGACACAGAAGAGAAGCTTGACCGACTAGTGACAGAATTTGGAAGGGTGTGTGAGAGAAGGAAATTGAGAGTCAATGTGGGTAAGAGTAAGGTTATGAGATGTACGAGAAGGGAAGGTGGTGCAAGGTTGAATGTCATGTTGAATGGAGAGTTACTTGAGGAGGTGGATCAGTTTAAGTACTTGGGGTCTGTTGTTGCAGCAAATGGTGGAGTGGAAGCAGATGTACGTCAGAGAGTGAATGAAGGTTGCAAAGTGTTGGGGGCAGTTAAGGGAGTAGTAAAAAATAGAGGGTTGGGCATGAATGTAAAGAGAGTTCTGTATGAGAAAGTGATTGTACCAACTGTGATGTATGGATCGGAGTCGTGGGGAATGAAAGTGAGGGAGAGACAGAAATTGAATGTGTTTGAGATGAAGTGTCTAAGGAGTATGGCTGGTGTATCTCGAGTAGATAGGGTTAGGAACGAAGTGGTGAGGGAGAGAACGGGTGTAAGAAATGAGTTAGCGGCTAGAGTGGATATGAATGTGTTGAGGTGGTTTGGCCATGTTGAGAGAATGGAAAGTGGTTGTCTGCTAAAGAAGGTGATGAATGCAAGAGTTGATGGGAGAAGTACAAGAGGAAGGCCAAGGTTTGGGTGGATGGATGGTGTGAAGAAAGCTCTGGGTGATAGGAGGATAGATGTGAGAGAGGCAAGAGAGCGTGCTAGAAATAGGAATGAATGGCGAGCGATTGTGACGCAGTTCCAGTAGGCCCTGCTGCTTCCTCCGGTGCCTTAGATGACCGCGGAGGTAGCAGCAGTAGGGGAGTCAGCATTATGAAGCTTCATCTGTGGTGGAAATGTGGGAGGTTGGGCTGTGGCACCCTAGCAGTACCAGCTGAACTCGGTTGAGTCCCTGATTAGGCTGAAGGAACATAGAGAGTAGAGGTCCCCTTTTTGTTTTGTTTCGTTGTTGGTGTCGGCTACCCCCCAAAATTGGGGGAAGTGCCTTGGTATATTGATTGATTGACTTCCGTTTCACATTGTTTATGAATGTCAGTACATGTTTGTTGACCGAAATCAAATGAAGCCAATCGGAATTTCCAACTATAGAATTCGAAATGCGTCCCATCTCTGGCTCGGTCACACTCCCTATCTCACACTGGCCTTCTGAAACTGCAAGTATATTGGTTAAGGGATTTAGGATAGTTACATCCAAATTGTCATCTTCCAAGATATCATGAATGGTATCAGGTCCTGTGAAGAAATTTGATTTTATCAACTTCTTATATGACAATGACCTGGTAGTACAATCTGCAGGATTTATCATACCTGCACAAGATTTGAAAGTCACAGGGACCGTTTCACATAGATTCTCTATTCTTTGCAACCTATTCATAACAAAAATACTTAGATTTTTTTTTAATTTATCAAGCCTATTTGTTCGAGAATTTAACCAATTCAGTACAACTGCACTATCTGAGAAAACTACCTATTTTGTAATGTTTATGGGGGAGACACACTCTGAACCACTAAGTTCTTATAAATGTCAACAATAGTTTCTGTACCAAGCAAGAGAGATTGAAATTCAAGAGAAGGGATAGACTTTAGCTCTAACTGGCGTCCAATTATTCGCTTTTTTGACAGAAGGAAACTTACTTTCTTTGTTCGCAAGTTCTTGATAAAAAGCACAACTCCATATATATGCTTGCTAGAATCACAAAAAGCAAAAATTTGGAAAGGATCATTCCTGCAACCAACAAATCTCTTCACTGCAATTTCAGGAACACCATTTACTTGCTTGCAAATATTAGTCCACTCTCGTAGCTCCTCACCGGAGAGTCTATCGTCCCATCCAACTTCTTTCCTGCATTGTAGCGAGTTCATAAATAATCTAGCCCTGTTTAATAAAGGACCATAAAATGAGAACACATCAAAATTGGCTGCAATAGAACTTAAAATTTGTCTTTTGGTCGTTGCATCCTTATCAAGTACCAACTTGTTTGCCGAAAGAGTATCACTGTTTCTGTCCCAAAGCAAACCAAGCAATTTTACTTTTGTAGGAGTCTTTTCGTTATCTTTATCTACCTGTTGCTGCAGAGACTAATCATTGGTTATGAATTGCTGTAATTCAAATTGATAGGGAGAAAAAATACTTTTAATTTTCTCATAAGAACATTTCAACCTGTCGATATCATTGGTCATGTAAGCCAAGTTATCCATGTAAGCTAAGTTATATAACTCTGACTTTAATTCCTTTACATCAATATTGTCACCTTCGACATCCAACATCAAAATTTTATAAAGTGCTAACATTAATAAAATTGGACTACATGGCAAACCAAATGGAAGTCTGCAATGTTTATAAACAATTAAGGAATAGTCCTTTTTAGATACGTTTCTATACCAATAAAAGAGTAACCTGCTTTGATCTGAAGGCACCAACTCAATCATCAGAAATGCCTTTTTTATATTAAAACATAAATTTTTCATTAAATCTTAGCTGTAAAATAGAAGTAGAAATCTTCTTATTCAAAGAAGGGCCAGCAAAAATTGCTTGATTATGAGATAGAGTTATAGGTTTATCTTTTTCAGATTCACACAAATTGGACAAAATTACATTACGGCATTTTGTTGACTCGGTCCATCTTGAACACTGGCATGTGCAGCAGGAAGCTGTGTTGGGAGTTTTCCTCCAAGAATTTCTCCAAGTTAGATACTCTCTCTATAATGCATAGCTGTTCCTGTTCTTTAAAAACCTCATCAATCATTTGAAAAGCATTATCCTTTTTGCTAGATTTCTTAAAATTTGATTCTAATATTGCTTTTGACAGATTTTGATTCTTACTAAGCAAATGAGCTACTTTCCAATTCCATAACAGAGGAAAACTAACCTTCCATCACGTTCTCTACTAGTATTTTCTAAAGCCAATTCTACTACTTTCCTTTTTTCCTTAGTGAAGTCTTCGTCATATACGTTAGAATCACTGTACGAAACAATTTCTGCCTTCGAGGAAAGAATTTTTTCTGCTGCCCTCTCAAGTTCAGCTTCAAAAATCTGACCCATGTTTAAAACAGAAATATGAGCACAAGCAGGAAACTTAAATTCCTCTACCGAATCTAAAAACAATTCAGCCATATCCAAATTACTATAAACTTCAAGGGGACCCTCACCCTTTAAACAAACTTCAGAAGAATGCTTCATCCGGTCTGGTAGTAGAGCTAGATTTTGCTTATACCTTTCAATGTCACCTACTAGCATCAATCCTGAAGGTGAATCCAAGTAAACAGAGGGAATCATTTTAGAACTACCTCCAAACAGCAAATCCTTTTGAGGTACTAAATGAGAGTTATCATTTCCCAAAAGCAATTTTATATCTTCAACTTTGTCCCTAGACATATGCAAAGTTTTGTCAGCTAATATATAGCCCTTATCCTTAAATACCTGAGCTACTTTCGAGATACCTAGCAAAGCTAGTTTCAAATTAATAGACTTCATGGCAATAGCAGAAAAATTATTATCATCCAATTTAACCTTGTATACTACAGTGGCTAACGGCATTGAAGAATTAATACCATTCACCACCAAAGAATAATTCGGATCAACAACTTCAAACTGCATACTCTTACCCCAGTCCTCGTAAACGAAAGTTACTTGACTTCCTGAAGCCTTTATACCTCAATCCCCAGAGTCATTCAGTGAAAAGGAAGGCATAACAGTCACCGGGTTACAAGAGATTCCTAAAACTCATAAATCAGACCAAGTTAGATTAGAAACAACAGAATTAGAGTTGGATTTCTCTTTACAATTCACCTTTGCCGTCCGGTTAGTCACTTCTTGGTTATCAGAATCATTCTTAAGGTTATTAGCAGTACTTCTTGGGTCTTCACGAAATTTACAAAGATAGCTGAAATGCCACTTGTTACAATGTTTACATTTTCGGTTAAATTTAAACCTGCAATCTGAAGTTTTATGAGAATCTTAAGTACAGTTTGTACAAAAATTCAATTGTTTTAGTTTTTCAATTTTACTCTGTCGAGTTACATAAACGGAACACATAAAAATTGGGTGATCAATGTCTCCTTTATTGTCTGCCAAACATAAAGAACATTCTTTAACTTTCGACTTCTCAACATTAACAACAGCAGAAGCTAAACAATTTGAGTTGGGCACAACCTTTTTCTGAAGATTACCTTGTTTCACATTAAATTTCTTTGATATGTTTTTATATCTTTCCAAAGCAGTAATGGTATGTTCATCTATTTGCTGCAACGAGAGCTTATTTGAGCCAGTAATATGCATTAACTGATTCTTGAAACAGTCATTTAACACACTCCATATGAAATACTGTAAAACTATGTTTTGATCTATGCTTAAAGCCTCAAATTGATTACAAATTATTCTCATATTACTAATAAAGTCATACGGATCACTCTGATTTGTTAGCTTCAACTCCGATAACTGCTTAATAACCCTATATTGGTGAGACAAAGTATCTGCAAACGCTTTCTGTAATAATTTCTTAGCTTCTTCATACGAACGGTTGCTACGATCTAATGAGTTTACCAGTTTAAGCGAGTCACCTGAAAGCTGTCTCGTAAGAAGAGTAAATTTAACGTGATTACTAAGATCATACTAATTAATAGTTGCTTCGAACTCAAGCAAAACTTCGAAATATCCTCACATTCTCCATTACCAAATGTCGGTCAAGGTAGTTCAGGTAATTTAGGTTTTGAAATCTCAGAACGCGAACGATCGGAAAGGGTTACAGGCGAAAGTGACACCGCGGTCTTAAGGAGAGAGAGACACTTACTCAAACGATCGTCATAAACGAACCAAGTATTCATTTCCTCACTGACCAATTCAACGGCGTTGTCGTCTTTACCTGCGCTATCCCAAATTTCCTTCAAAACCTCCTTATTCACTTTGTCAAGTTTTTCTTTAAGGTCAACCAACATGTTCATATGCTCTTTAGCGTCGCTTACGGACATCGAAGAATCAAACCTTTCTATGAAATTATACTTCTTGGGAACTTGCTGCCTAAGGGCTGAACGAAAATGCGCGAAATACTCTTCGGCGCCTTTTTTCTAAGAATTTAACGAACAAATATAAACTTGAAGCAATACAGTGAAATATTAAAGAGATACGGGACTCTGGAACCTCACCAGCTCACGGATATTCATCAAGAAAAAACATAATTAAGGCAATAATGAACCTCGCAACCAATCCCATCCTTGTCGCCATTTTCAAAAAGAAATATTTGAGAGGGCAATGTAACATGAATTAAGGAGAACAAAAATTATAAGTCATAAAAAGATTAATTTAATTCACAATTGATCGGTAAATTTATGACAATTTACAATCAGAAGAATGACTGGCGAATATGATGATCCTGATCAGTTCAAATCTCGGAAAAACTTACCGTGGACTTTCTCTCTCTCCGCCAGAGAACCTGCTTTTGGTCAGCACTATTACCCCTCAATTTTCGAAACATCCGAAGGATCTGGAACCCATAGCATGAAACATTATAAATTGGGAACGTCAGGGGCTAGAAACATAACAATGTGCATATATGCTAAATCTTTGAAACAAAATGAATGTTTAATATTAATCTATGGAAAATATAAGACCTAGATCAATAAACAATTTGATAATCCTAATGTAAATATCAAGATCAAATTTAAAACTTAAAAGGAGACCCTTCAGACTTTAATATATATATATATATATATATATATATATATATATATATATATATATATATATATATATATATATATATATATTTATATATATATATATATATATATATATATATATATATATATATATATATATATATATATATATATATATATATATATATATATATATATATATATATATACACATATATGTATATATATATATATATATATATATATATATATATATATATATATATATATATATATATATATATATATACATATATATATATTGTTAGGAACTCTGTTATTCGGAAGAGATATTTAACAAAAATCCCTTATTTTACCTTAAATATAAAATAATTTGTCCAAGCGTTTACTGGGTCTTCCAACAAAATTACTTTTACTACGATAGCTTGTAGGCTAAAGAGTAAAGTTTACCAGCAATACAGAGAATAAGAATACACTTTGAGGGGGTAATTGAAAACAAACGTAAAAATTAGGATTTATTACAAGAAGTTATTAGCACACATCCTCGAATTATTGGCTGAAGGCACAGTCACATACACTTACAACTACCATTCAGTCTTACAGCTAACCTTCATTCAAATGATAGTTCGAGGGAAAGTATCGAGGAGAAGGGAGAAAAACAACTTTCACACAAAGTCAATAATAAGTGAGAGATTAAAGAAAGAAAGAAAAGCTTAGCCTAACTGCACACAATATTTATGAAAATGTACCATTACATATATATATGTTCCCACGTTACGGACGAAAACACAATTCCAGCACTGAAACAGTTTAGTTTCGAAGGCACTCCGGCTTTAGTCTTCCCAAGACACTATTCCCCAACCACAAGGAAAAGTATATATTCGCGGATACGAAGAACAAACATAATCGGAAGCTTACTTTTCTTCACGACCAAGAGGCCTCCTAACGACTCTCAGAAGATCTCGAGACAACGGCCGTTTTTAGGATTCTAGGGGCGTCACCATAACTAGTCGAGAGGACTCAAGACGTAGATGATGACGATGGTCTCGGTACACTTAGAAGCTCGCGAACACAACCGCAGCCACAAAAGGGGGTTAGGTGTATACATCCAAAGGACATTGATACATCAGCAGCAGACGAGTCCACTCGAAGCAAGACTTCCAACAAAGTATACGTAGCAGAGCATTTGTGCAAGGTGGTGATCGCCACACAGATCAACGGGCCGTGAAAATAAAGGGCGAGAACTCCTCCACAAGAGAGCCGAAAACAATCTGCCCTCCATCCAGACGAAAAATATGTAAATCGCCTCTTAAACAGTCCAACGTGGCAGGAGACAAGAGGAAACTACCAAAACACTCATACATGAAAGTAAAGAGAACTTTTCATAGGCGGAGTACCAATTAGCAAATAACATTCGGTGGGGGAGCGCAACAATACAAAACTTAAACCAAGAATTCGAGGCTCAAATGAACTGATAAAATATTGACAGCAATTAATAAACAAATGTTTACTTTAATGGAGCCACAAGATAAAACTTAAGTAGCTGATATTACAGCCCCCCACCAATAAGAAAAAAAAAATATTTTTTTTTTAAACTGAATTATGAACTTACATTGATAATAAAAGAAAGGGTAAACTTAAAGATAATTAGTAGAGTACCAAAGCAGATTCTAAACTATTAAAGACAAAAAAAAATGGTGAACATAATTATACTAAACATAATCTGAAATGAAAAACAAAATAATTAGACTGCAAATTATATATATATATATATATATATATATATATATATATATATATATATATATATATATATATATATATATATATAGTAAACACTAATGACCTTCCACTATCTCATAAACCCTGGACAAAGCATCAGGCACAATATTCTTCCTGCCGGCAATATGCTTAATGATAAGGTTGTACTCCTGGAGTACCAAACTCCATCTAAGTATTCGTGAGTTTTTGTTCTTAAAATGGTTAATGAAAATCAATGGGTTGTGATCCAAGTAAACTTCTATTTGGGAGGAGTGATTTGATAAATAAATATTAAAATGATTTAGCGCTTTAATTAAAGCAAGAGCCTCCTTTTCTATTGTCGAATATTTCCTCTCGGCTGGTGACAATTTCTTTGAGAAGAGAGCTACTGGATGATTAATTCCTTCTTGGTCTCCCTGGAGAAGTACTGCACCCAATCCGGTGTCGCTCGCATCTGTGGCTAAAGAGAAAGGGAGAGAAAAATCAGGGGATCGCAAAAGAGGGTAGCTTGTCAGAGCGCCTTTTAACTTTTCAAAAGCTTCCTGACAATCACTATCCCAAACAAACTTTACATTTTTTTTAATAGATCTGTTAAAGGAAAGGCCAGATCAGAGAAATTTCTAATAAATCTGTTATAATATCCTACCATACCGAGGAACCTTCTCACACCTCTCCGGTTGGTAGGGACAGGAAAAATCGTTATGGCTTCTACATTCGCCTTTTTAGGAGCTACTTCACCCAGACCAATTTCATGTCCTAGGTAAACAACCTTGGCTCTGGCAAAGTCACTCTTTCTCAAATTTATAACAAGACCACCTTTTCGAAGCTTTTCAAACAGTGCCTTAATTCGATTAATGTGAGTGGGCCAGTCATCGCTGTAGATCACCAAATCGTCTATGTAGACAACACATCCTTCCAAATCACAGGTTATCAAGTTCATCAACCTCTGGAAGGTGGCGGCTGCATTTTTCATGCCGAATGGCATAACCAAACACTCGTACAGTCCATCACCCGTCACAAAAGCTGAAATTTCCCTTGCCCGAGGAGTAAGACCGACCTGCCAGTACCCTTTTAATAGGTCAAACTTACTGATAAATTTAGCGGACCCTATGCGGTCGATACAGTCCTCCACCCGAGGCAAAGGATAAGAATCTGTTTTAGTAACCTCGTTGATTTTACGATAATCAAAGCACAGTCGATTTTGCCCTCCTTCCTTCTTTACAAGAACCACAGGAGAACTCCACGGACTAGTGCTAGGAGTTATCAAATTATGGTCTAACATGTATTTAATCTCTTCCTTAACTATATCCCTTTTTACGGGATTTAACCTGTAAGGGCATTGTTTCATAGGTTGGGTGTCCCCAACGTCTACATCATGTTCTAAAATAGTAGTCAATCCCGGTGCATCCTGAAAAAGGTCTTTATATTGATTTATTAAGTCAACAAGGGAAGAAGCTTTATCTGGAACCAAATGCTGAAATTTCAAAGAAAGGTTATTAAGGACAGAATTATTTGATAAAATATTTGGTCCAATTGTCAATTCTTCATCAACTAAACTCAACTAAAGAAATTGGTCCGACTTCTACTTCTTCACTACTTCTACTAACATGAGGTTTTAACATATTTATATGGCAATGTTGAGACTTCCTCCTACGTCCAGGAGTCTCCACTAAGTAATTTACTTCACTCATTTTCTTTAAAATTCTCCACGGCCCAGAAAATTGTGCCTTGAGAGGATTCCCAGGCATAGGAAACAAAACCAGAACTCTGTCACCTGGTGAAAATTCTCTGCGTCTCGATTTTATGTCATAATTACTTTTCATTACAGCTTGCCCTTTTGCCAAATTTTCTTTAGCAAAAGACCAAGCATTTTGAAGTTTAGCTTGCAAATTCGATATATAGTCCAGTACATTGATTTCCCAGCGCTCCCTGACCACATCAAGAGGACCTCTCACACTATGACCAAAGACTAGATTGAAAGGAGAGAACCCAATAGTTTCATTTGGAATAGATCTAATAGCAAATAATGCATATGGCAATTCTTTGTCCCACTCGCTACCAGTCTCGAAACAAAATTTCTTCAGAACACTCTTCAAAGTTTGGTGGAACCTCTCCACCTGACCCTGACTTTCAGGATGGTAGGGAGTTGAGGTTGTATGTTTGACTCCTAACTCCTCCATCTTCCTTTTGAAATTTCTGCTGGTAAAATTTGTACTGCAATCAGTTTGCAAAACCTTGGGAAAGCCAAACCTAGTAAAGAATACAATTAATGCCTCCATGATTTTCTCACTCCCTATTCTCCGTAAGGGAATAGCCTCAGGGAAGCGTGACATCCTATCTATTATGGACAAAATATACTCATTGCCACTTCGTGTTCGCGGCAACGGACCAACCACATCTACTATGACTTCCCAAAAGGGTTCCCCGACAGCAGGAATTGGAATTAAAGGAGCTCTAGGTACCTTTTGATTTGGCTTACCCACGATTTGGCAGGTGTTACAAGAGTGGACATGTTTTTTTACATCTGTGCGCATCCCAGGCCAGAAGAAATGTTCGGCTAACTTCTGAAACGTCTTCCGGACACCGAAATGTCCGGCAAGATTGTTCTCATGAGACAACCATAACAATTTCCTCCGATACTTCTCGGGAACTACTAACTGACGGACCACTTCTATCTGGTCAGCAGGAGCTTCCACTGCTCTACTGACCCTATATAGTAGACCATCTTCTTTAACAAAATAAGGTTTGGAGGAATCATTTACAATAGATTCAGTAGTCACATCATTAAATTCCCTTGATTGGGCTTCCTTCAAGGCCTCGGGTTCCCAGTCAACATCATCAAAAATTATACTACTCAATTTGCCACTAGTCACAAGGTCAGTTACCTGACTATTTACACTTTCTAAGTCTAAATCAATTTCTTCT
>NC_090755.1:37948647-38006147 GCF_036898095.1 Palaemon carinicauda | reverse complement strand
AGAGAAAAGCCGATGGAGCTTAGACATACACTCACAAATAAATCCAAACCTGTTCTCCTTTCCAATGCTAAGTTTTGCATTTAGTTTTCTCTAACTACCACTGCAAGGCTCAGATATGCCAGCAGTCAGTGTGTAAGGTGGAGTGTCTTAGACACTGTTTTGTTCCTAGGGATGGATTGTAGAAGCCATGCCCAAACAAGTTGGATTGCCAAGAAGCATCTCTATTCCTACGAATGCATAACCAACAGCGACAGAACTAATCAAGCAATTCTCCAAATCTTTCTCTACTCTATGTCCTGTATGTTATAAATACAACGATTACCCCATTATGTCGGTTCAATAGAACGTGATTCTGAATTTATGTCATTCATCCTTAAATATTAAATGCAAGGATAAAATCCATGTTTGCCACATCAGGATTTTATAAATGGCAGATTGTAAGTACTTTTTTTGGGCTCAAGCCATGTCGTCGTGATGGAAGTTCCTTAAAGTAGCTTCTTAAGGGATATATGTACTACAGTGATATTACCAGAGAATTTTACCTTTAGGTATCCAGAATTCTAACTCCTGGCGCGAATATCCTTAAAATTTCTCCAAAGGATATCGCATAATATCAGCGGACGCATTCTTGACACGCCTCCATAGCAATCTGCACCCCACACAGCATTTTGGCTTCGTGGAGGATGTGGCAAAAGGGAGCCGTCCAAAGGCTCTCCCCGCTCTCGTAATACTATTGGGAATACAACAGCGCCATTCCCACGACGGCGGACATTCCTTTTTTTGTAGCGATCTCGCTCAGTGATATTTCCTGGAGTTCTAACTTTTCGATCGTTTTACAGGATTATTATTATGCTTTCTCCATCATCTTCCACCTCTGGAAAGTTGAGTATCTGGTCTTTACTATGAGTATATTTTAGCTCCTGTTTCACAATGAAATTAGAGTATTTTATTGTGTTTAAGAGCTAGGCCAGTTACTGGAGGCGCCATGGCGCCGTCGTTCGTTAGGCATGTGTTATTTAGATAGCAGAACGACTTCCAGTTTTTAATAGCTTTATTTAATTATTTTAATGATTTAGCTATTTAGGCAATTACTCTTGTAAAGTTTTGATAATGTGCATAATTTTTGTTTCCCTTTTCTCTGTCGATCGTATAGTTAGAGTTTCGATGATTTAGGTAACCGAGATCTCGTATAGCCTAGGTAACCTTACTTAGACGTTTTACTATATGTTCGACTTTCCCCGGTTACCCTCGTGTTTTGTTTTCATTCAGTGGAGACTGATACTTCCTATAATGTTATGAAACATTACACGTCTCTTCGGAGACTTAAGGGTAATCTCTTTCCCTCTGTGTGTAGCCTCAGGCTACACCCCTAATAGCCGTGCCTTGAATTTTATTCAGACATGGCCAACTTAGGGTTTGTTCTGCCTCTTCCCTTAACCGTTGGTTGTGGTATACCATCGGGTTTTGGGATTTAGTCTTATGTCGGCGACCTGCCGGCAGGGCGAATGGGTTGTAGGATACCATCATTCCCCTGCCGGCCAGGTGGCCGGCAATGGAGGTTAGCCCTCATTAGCCGCACTTGAAGTTATGGTAGGATACCATCTTCTCCCTGCGACTAAAAGACTAGTCCTACGCCACAGTACTCTGGGCTGAAGAGTAATTTTCTTCAGCCTAGGATACGTGACACTGGAACTCTGTTTCTTCTTTGTTAAGAGGAGGCGGTAGTGCCACCATCCCCTTAACTGTGTCGGCAATCTCTGGGTTGGAGAACTGAGTCTCTCCTTCTCCCCTGGGATTCTGCCGATACCGAAACAGAGTTTCTTTTACAGGTGGTAGGATTGACAATTTTTGCCAGTTCCTTTCACACTCGTTACAGGACCCTGTTCCCTACCCCATTGTCCTCTTTTGATGGCTTAGCCATTGTCTTTCTTTAGGCTGGCATCTTGCAACCTTCCTTTGCTGGTAGGTTGCCGGAGCCAACCAGACTCCCTTTCGAGCCATGTCTTTGGCTGACGGCAGAGCATACTGCCGCCAACCACATCATCTGTCGGTAATTGCCGGCCTAGCCGGCAACTGCTGTCCCAGCCGGCAGTGAAGATGGCTGCCGGTGACCATGATGGCCGTGAGAGGGAAGTCCCTTCTGTTCCCAAGGTTCTTCAGTCCTCCCTTGGACTGCTGCTACAGGTCCTGTTGCCGGGGTACTGCCGGCCAGGCCGGCACAGATAGTGCTGACTCCGTTGGCAGCACGCCGACTGTACTGGTAATGCTGGACCTGCCGGCCGGCAGTGTATCGGCGGTACCTTGTCGGCAATAGTACTGTAGCTGCATGGAAGCCTGAATGGTACATTCTCTCCTTCTATTAGAACCTTCTCTCTGGGAAAAGGCAGAAAAATTAGACTTTTACATCCTTAATTACTGTATACATTCACAGTAAGGAGTAGCCTTTTTTCCATGCTATCTCTCTGTCTCTAGCTAGCATGCCGGGTATGCCGGCAAGACCTAGCTATGCCGGCTACATGCCGGCTGAACTACTGTATATTTTATACAGGTAGCCAGTATATCTGCATTATAGAATATACTGCAGATAGAAAACTACTATATAGTTTATACTAGTAGTTATTTCCTATATATTTTGGATATCCAACACAGGCATTTGCTGAGCCCAATCCTATATTGAATGAATATGATTTCTTCAATATCCTGATTAGAAATCAGTATTAGGATTACTCTACAATATTAAACACTTCAAGGCAGGAGTAATACACTCCTAATCCTCAAAGGGTGCAGCCTTTTTCCTTGTGTCTCCCTGATCAGGAAACTCTATATTTCAATATAGTAGGAAGACTACAGCAAATAGACTAAGAGGGATATACAAATATATGTCTTTATTTTCCAAGTCCAGCTGGCTTCATGCTAGATGGACCATACTGTCATATGCTACTATGAAGGCAGCATAATGACTAGACTACAATACATGATGTACAGTAGCCAGTAAATTGCAATATACACTTTCTGCAATTAGAAAACTACAGTACCATGATGCAGTAGTATTTTCTGACATACCTTGGGTACCCTTGTACGAGCATTCTGCTGGTAGCGTTCATATATTGAATGAATAAGTTTTCTTCAATATTCTGATCGAGAATCAGTCCTCTGGACCCCACAGTATTAATATTGTTTTGGGGCAGTAATTTGATACTTCTCTACCCCTGGAGGTAAGAGTCCTTTTACTTGGAGTTACTCTATAGAGAAATCTCCATGTAGTTAATACTGAGGGGAGGCAACAGCATTTGCTCACAGGGGTACAGAAGTATGTATCTCCTACTATTCCTTTATAGCTTACTATCCTAAGCTACTCTATTGTAAAGGACATTTGCATGTTGATTGTCAAGGAGATAATCCATTGTATACTCATTTGTTTTTCCTTTCTTTACAGGAGGAACACCAGATACCTTGTGCTGCAGTCCTCTTCAAGGCCAAGAGTAAGTATTTTTACGGTCATAATACTTGCAGGTTTCATGCCCCCTGCAATATTATTTCCGGATCCCTACATTATTGGAACCCACAGGTTTGCAATATATGTCGGACATTAATGTCCGAAGGTTTTGAAAATCCCAAGTCTACGGAAATTAGGGATACAGCTCAATATAAATTACGCAACTGGGTAAGAGGCTTTCAAAAGATCTCTCCGGGACCTTTCCTACCTAATGATAGGATGCGTAAGCTACTATTTCCGGAAGCAAGTGAGGAAACGGTAGTGCCTCAGGAGCCAACTACATCCCCTGACGGCCAGAAAACCTTTGGGATTGAGGGCAAGAAGTACCCCAGGGTAGAAGAGGAAAATGTTGTGTCGGAATTTCCTCCGCCTATGCCGGCTATAGAGCCATCGATGTCGACATCTTCGTCTTTTACCCCTCTATTGGATAATGTGGTACAATTATGTATCCAGCTGAAGAATCAAATAGAGAGCTTTCGTAAACAAAACGAAAAGCAGGAAGTAAAACGCAAGATAGAGCCTCGTAAAGCTTCTCTTGTCGCTTCCCAGGGGTCAGTCAAACGACCCTTGAATCAAGACCTACCAACATGCTCCATAACCAATCCCTGGAGGTTTGCGGAGCAGATGCCGATTTCAAATGGAAATCTCTGCATCTCAAAGAAAATAGGTGCTGTTCCTTTGAACAAAATTCAATATTGGCCAAGCTTTGAATCTTTCCCTAATTGTTGGGTTCGACTGAAGTACGAACCAAAGTCAAGAAAAAGGAACGAAACCAAAGAAGGTCTTGATTATCGACTATGATAAGGCACAGACTATCCTTTCAGGTAGTCTGAGACAGGCGGGTTATTCAGAGTCGAAGGTATTTTCACTGAATAAAAGACACCCTTCCTTTCTTGCTCCTACTTCACTCTCCTTCCCCTTCATGGGGAAGGCATTTACTTCTGTTGCCAAAGTGGTAGAGGCGGGTAAACCATGTCCCACACTCGATGAGTGCAAGCCTTTGTCACCAGCTTTTCCCGGACAAGGAAAGGATTGGAAGGAAGTCCATTTGACCTTTTCAGTAGGAAAATTAGACAAGGACATCGCAAGTCGACAATTCAAGGTATATCTCCCTAAATTGTCTGAGTTGCTCTTGTGTAATGAACATGAGTTAAAAGAGAGACTTGCGATATCCCTTTCTCTACAAAACTACATAGAGTTGTGTTCAACCTACGAAAGTACCCCAGGCATGCTCATTTTCATAGCCAAAATAAATACATATGGCTATCTTGGTGAAGGACCTTTACGCCTCTATGAAGGCCAAGAGAGCATGCAGAGAGTTTGTGTTTGCTGACGCAACAGTGAAACACGAAACAAGGAAGCTAATATCTTCCAACATCTGGGGTAAAGACCTCTTCCCACAAGAGGTCATTAAGGAAGTAATTAAGAACGCCACCATGGAGAACATAAGTCTTCTCCAAAAATGGGGCATTCCTTCAAAGAGAAAATCTTCTGTGGTTGTGGGTCCCCAACCTAAAAAGAAGATAGAAAATGCTGGAAATATCCGGGGTGCTCAACAACATCCTACTATTCCAGTGACCACGGTGCTACAGGCAGATGGTCAAAAGTCTAAGCCTACTAACTACTCGAAGCATAAAGACGCTTTGGCTGGGAGGAACTTTCCCTCAGGATCGCAGGACCTTCCATCCTTCGGTCCAAAGCCTATTCAAAATGAGCCATTGATGGGAAACAGAAATGTCCCTACCATCATTTCCTTACCTTCTCCTACAGTTCAAAACCCTCCTGGAGAAGTAAACCTGAGAGTTATAGAGCATACATGTGGTAAGAAAACTATAGCCCATCAAGTTCCAGGGAAGGCTGTTTTGTGTTCACGAGAAGGACTCAAGATATCAATGAGTCATTCTGAACTTGTCGCCACTCAACAAGTTCATAAAAAACAGCAAGTTCTGAATGTTAATCCTTCTGAACATATGGACCTTGTTCCAATTAGGGGTGTTCGTAGTCTTGTCAGACCTGAAAGGTGTCCTTCGGAACCTTCCAGTCAACCACCCCCCTTCCTCCTATCTAGAATTCATGTTACAGAGAGTAACATTCATCCTAGGAAAGATACGTGTCGGACTCATAGTCCTAAGTATCTTCAAAGGATTGACGAACTTAGTCACGTCAAAGTCAAGCCTAGAAATAGTTCAGGTATTAATATACCTGATCAAGAGGCTGGAGTGGGCAGCACCCGAAGTGTCAGGCCAATGTGCATTCAAAGAGATGACCTGGTTCCTGGGACATCACGGATGCAAGATAGGCTTCTAGAAGTCTCAACTTTCTCCTGCTCAGGGGTTTCGATGTTTAAAAAACCATTGAAGCCCTCAGTCACATCAACTCTCCTCTCCTTTGGAAATATAAAAGGAGCTCGTGAGGTCTGTCAAGAGACTCAGGTATTCAGTCAGAATACCAAAAAGCCAACAGGAAAAAGCGCTAAACTTTCCCCAGTACGCGATAGTGACAGACCTGGTGCTAAGGGCACACCGGAAAGATGCGTTAAGAGCTTGGAGAAAACACGCATCAAATGCTTTAAGAGATCAAAACAGACTGAGATCGGTCCCTCTTTAATCGCTTCTCTAACAGAAATTAGAGCATGAAAGTCCCAAAACTCTGCTGGTCCTTTCATGGGTGGGGAAGCCCCCTCCACACAGATCAGGCTCCCTACGACTGATCTGGGACACCGAAGTGATAATAAGATGTCACATTCGAACGTCTCATTCAGTCTTTGTGAAGATACCCATCCCTCTCTTAAAGGGACGGCACCTACCAGAAGTTCATTTACAACTGATCCACGATGTGACGGTGGATACTCTATTTCGATACAAACCGATAGAATTGGAATGGTCCATGGGCTCAGAATTATTCCCTCCCAGATGGGAATAAGTCCTGGAACTGCAATTAAACCTCTTCATCACGAGCGTCTTCAAGAAACTACCTCGCTATATAGCCCCATACAAGGATCCTCTAGTGGGGCTGATACACTAGATGAGGCTGGTCCTAGCTCGGACCCTAGGTATATTTCCGAAGATTCAGAAATTCACTGCCTTCGTTTTATCACAGAGAACCCAAACCCTTCATTTCCTGATTTTCTCGCTCTAGCGGTTAGAAAAAGGTTTTGGATCTCAAAAGGCAATATAGAATTCTTAGAAGAATGCAAGGCCAAGTCAACTAGAAGACGATATGAGTCTTCCTGGAAAAAGTGGGTTGCGTTTGTCAAAGCAAAAGGACCGAAAAAAAATTTAATAAACTTCTGTCTGTCCTTCTTTGTCCACCTTCATAGCCAAGGTCTGGCGGCCAATACGATAAATACGTGCAAGTCAGCCTTGACTAGGCCTCTCCTATTTGCCTTTCAAGTGGATCGGGCAAATGAAATCTTTAATAATATTCCAAAGGCATGTGCTAGGCTTAAGCCCGCGGTACCACCAAAGCCCATCTCATGGTCTTTGGACAAGGTCTTACATTATGCCTCATCTGTGAACAATGAAGATTGTTCTCTTAAGGATCTAACCCAAAAGGTTATTTTTCTGTTCGCTATCGCCTCCGGGGCTAGAGTTAGTGAAATAGTGGCCCTATCCAGAGATGAGGGTCACATTCAGTTCACGGAAGTGGGAGAACTGAACTTATTTCCTGATCCATCCTTTCTCGCTAAAAACGAGCTACCCACTAAGAGGTGGGGTCCCTGGAGAATCTGCCCTCTGAAGGAAGATGTCTCTCTATGTCCTGTAGAGTGTCTAAAGGTCTATCTTCGTAGAATTTCAGAGTTCAGGGGAGGAAAGCTCTTTAAAGGAGAAACTTCTGGATCAAATTTATCCATAAAACAACTAAGGGCGAAGCTCACCTACTTTATTCATAGAGCGGATCCGGACAGTACTCCCGCAGGTCATGATCCCAGAAAGATTGCTTCATCACTGAACTTCTTTCAGTATATGGACTTTGAGCGCCTTCGTTCATACACTGGATGGAAATCATCCAGTGTTTTACAAACACTATGCAAAACAAGTGCATGAACTGAAACACTTCGTAGTGGTGGCAGGTAGTGTGTTAAAACCTGCCCCTAATTACTGTAGTAAACAGTTTTTGGTTAGGGACCTCACATGTCCTCGCACATGTAACGGATGAGAATCATCCATAGTGTTCTACATACACTATGCTAGACAAATCCATGTTCTAAAGCAATATGTGGTGACGCCAGCTAGAATATTTAACATGCCGTCTAATTCTACGATGAACAGCTAATTGACTGGGACTGTCAATTAAAGGGAGAAGAGGTCACCCTTCTTAGGTGTGACTTCTTTTATTAAGTGTTACCATGATAACACTGGCTCTGTTCAAAATCCCAGGTGTGGAATTATACAGATAGCACTAGTGCCAGTGTACAAAGTACACAGTGCAGATAGAAGTAACCAGTACAGGAATTATAAAGAAAATTTGTTTTATAATTTTCTTCAGTCTGAGAGTGGCACTCATCATTTCTTCCTTCAAGAAGGAAAAATAGTCTCTGTACTTGTTACAGGTATAATCCCATTGTCATACTACATTCGTTTAACTGAACATCTTTTAGTCATTTATTAGTAATAAATGTCTATTAGAATGTAGTGCGTCCAGAGTTCTTCAACTTACCAAAGTAAGTATCCTTCATATATTTGTATGCATCAAATAATAGATATAAGAGACACTGGTGTTATTTTAGCAAATATACAACTATGAGACTATTTGTATATTCAGTGTGTACTTTTGTTTGGTCATACTATGTATGTTAACCTCAAGATCCCTTTTCTACTGTCTAGAATGACTCTTCCCTGTAGGATGCAGGAAGCACTAACATTGGTTATGATTAGTGATGGTGACGAATAATGGTAACGTCCCTTGTCTCATGTTGTCCCCATGACCATAGAAAAGGTTGGTATAAGGTTAAGGCACTGATTAAATATCCACAGATACACTAATGCTCTGGTATGCTTCCATCACGACGAGATGGCTTGAGCCCAAAAAACGGATTTTGAGCGAAGCGAAAAATCTATTTTGGGTGAGATGGCCATGTCGTCCTGATGGACCCACCCATCTTTTCTAAAAGAAATGATCTTCACAGTATCCCTCCCGTGGTACTGTATCAGTAACACCACGCTCAATGCTACAAGGAATGTCTGCCGTTGTGGGAATGGCGCTGTTGTATTCCCGATAGTATTACGAGAGCGGGAAGAGCCTTTGGACGGCTCCCTTTTGCCACATCCTCCACGAAGCCAAAACGCTGTTTGGGGTGCAAATTGCTATGGAGGCGTGTCAAGAATGCGTCCGCTGATATTATGCGATATCCTTTGGAGAAATTTTAAGGATATTCGCGCCAGGAGTTAGAATTCTGGATACCTAAAGGTAAAATTCTCTGGGAATATCACTGTAGTACATACAGTATATCCCTTAGGAAGCTACTTTAAGGAACTTCCATCAGGACGACATGGCCATCTCACCCAGAAATAGATTTTTCGCTTCGCTCAAAATCTGTTTTCTTGTTTAGTACGTGACTGGGAAGGTATGAGTCATTTTATTGGGCGAACATCTGACCTACGTCGAATATCGACTTACATCGGATCTCTTGAAACCGATTAAGGGCATATTGTGTAGAGTGTAAATTTTCACATTTTCGGTCATTTCTAAATATTTATTTAATGTAACCTATTACCATTATTGGTATTCTTTTTTTTTTTTTTTTTTTTTTTTTTAATAAAATAGCTTCTAAAGGTTCAGTTCATCATCAAGGCTTTACCATATACTAATTTCTTTACTGATAATCTAACATGATCTCATTTTCTAAATAGGTCCAAACATAAAAGGAATTTTATTTGATTCTAGTGAAGGACATTTTTTCTATATAGCTTTTTCATAATAAAACAAATTCCTTTGTAAATACGATTTACTTCCCAGTTTTATTAATAATATTCTACATTTATGGTTAGTATCTTCTGATCCGCCTCCGTTATTTCCATAATAATCAATCATAGACTGACTAAATTTCTTGAGGTCTATAAAAAGGAGGAAAGTTGTGCCATTTTTACTTGACTGTATATCTATAAGGATTTAGTTTACTTCCGATGGGATTTTGACATAATACTTATATTATCCATATTGTATCTCGTTTCCTCTTGCATTCGCATATATACAAAATCTTAACCTTACATTTCTAATTAACAAGTTTCAGCCACGCTTTTCTACAACTAATGTTTTTATATATAAATGTATGCCACCGTACTATTCGCCATCTGTTCAGTATTCACAATACAGCTGCAAGGTCCCTGATGTAAATATTTGATTAATATGCAAACATCAAATAAAATTGTCTTCTTAATTCCATCATAAAAACACACTCGCTCATTTGATGCAATCCTATGTTGTTTATTGCTTTATTTAGCAAAAATAGGAGGCTGGGGAATTCGTTGAAGCCAGCAAGAGATTATTGTAAGTCAGAATTGATTCTCATCGTGAAGTCAGTCACCCTTGTGGAAGTTGTTTGAAAACAAAATAATTCTCGATTATGAGATCACTGTTAAGAGATATAAAACCTCTTTCTCATGTGATGATTTGGAAATTGTTATCAAAGCAACCAACGATTATTTTCTTCTATTCTGAAATCTCTCTAACTGTCAAGTGAGGTCCGCAACCCCTAAACAACCAAACATTTTCCATTTTCACATGTAAGTCGAAGTTCTCCTTACTTAAAACAAAAGTACCCCTCAATTTTTAGCTCATTGATTTTGGCGCCAGTGTTTTTCTTTTATTCATAATTTTTTTTCTCATATTAAATATTTTCTGATTTTTAAACATACATCATTAATTTTTGAGCTTTAAAATAATATAACCTAAGATTTAACTGATTGGTTTGGTGTTTTGTATATGTTGTACGTTTTTACTGCCCTGGTACTAAGAAAATCTTTTGAAATTTTGTCCAATAAATCCAAAGTATGTTTTGCATGCTATTATCCTTCCTATTCCCCGTAGGTATATATGTATGTATGTATGTATGTACGTATGTATGTATGTATGTATGTATGTATGGTCAGAGTCACTCAGAAAACGTAAGCAAATGTGGGGCATTACATTTCTTTAAAACACACAAGTGAATTATTTTTAGAATTTTTAATATTTGAAGAGGAGAAAACGAAGGTCACCTTGTCCTTTTCTTAACGACGCTTTCAATACACATTTTTTATGTCTCCTCTCTTCTCTGACATTAGACCCAACATGAGAAGATTTACAACGCATTTTCGCGATGGCTTTGATTCCTTTGTCGACCTCGGGTCCTTTAACCTTACATAGAACTGAGGCTTAATGTTAGGCCAGGTCTTTGAACAAGAATATAACGTCAATGTTTCACTAAGTATTAGGTGGCAAGTCCAAAGGTTTACAATAGCTGCATGCTCAGGATAGCGTTATGAAACGAATAAATAGAATTCAGTATAATTGTTAGAACGGATAAAGTTCTGAAAATATGAGTATATCTGTGCATTTGTAACACATTGTCAGCAGTGAGGACAAACACTTTTTGCAATGCAAACGGCAAATAATGAATAGGAAGAATAATTAAAATTATATTAAGAGAGATATAAGGAAAAACGATGCAACACTAAAGATTATTTCGTGGTGTATTCTTCACTCAAGGGGTTAATTACTTCACTGTAATTGCTCAGTGGCTACTTTCCTCCGGGTAAGGGTGGAAGAGACTCTTTACCTATGGCAAACAGCTCATCTTAGAGAAAGACACTCCAAAATCAAACCATTGTTTCCTGGTCTTGGGTAATGCCGAATCCTCTGTGCCATGGTTTTCCAATGTCTTGGATTAGAGATATCTTGCTTGAGGTTACACTCGGCGTACTATTCTGTCTGTAAGGATGTTTTTTAGGTTTCTTTGTTATTCTTTGGTGTTGCTTAATGTGGAGCCAGGGCATGTTCCATTTAACAAGTACAGATGTATTCAGTGACTTTAAACATTTTTTCAGAGTCTTCGAGATCCTGGGCCAAGACATTAATTTCGACAGTCCCCGAGATAAACAAAGCCCTTATCATAGATAATTTTATAAAGGGGATGAACTTCAGTCTTAATACTTATTTTTACTGGCTTAAGGTGTTTTATGATATTGATGTTAATTTTCATGACAAAATGGCATTTTGCTCAGTAGTTTCTCTCTTTATTTTTTTTTTAAGCAGCCATTGAAGCCACATCTATAAAAATTTGTACTTTGCATTCCCACAGATTAGAACGCTTACCCATGAGAATAATCAATAGAGTATATTTTTCTACCAAAAAATTACCCTCCCAATATACCTTTTAAAACAATAATCCAGCAGCACTGGTGTAAAAAAAAGATGTCTGTACATTAAGTTTTGCTAATTTTGAAGAGTCAATAATTTCAGATATAACAAAAATGTACCCTCGAAAATAAAGGGACATCTGTTATCTAACCATTAAGGTGGTATTTGAAATTTAAAACTAACTAATGAGGAAACCAAGATGGAAATTACTGAGTCGGAAAAAAATAACATAGACACCATCAGTAAATTTCATCGTTTTATCTAATTATATAGCATTTCTCTTTCTGATATTTTTGTTTTTTTGTTTTTAAGTTTTTCATAGTATGCATATATGAATGATCTATTTTGATATTGTTATTGTTCTTAAGATATTTCATTTGAATTGTTCATTAGTTATTATAAATTATTTCCTCTTTTAGTTTCCACAATGGACTTAGCTAATGATGATAATATATAATAGTCAAATAGAGGGATCCAATGTTGCACTGTCTGGCCAGCCAAAGGACCTAAAATGTATTTTGTGGTAGTATCTCAACGATTGGCTGGTATCCTACTGCCTATTTCTTTTACATACTCTTTTTATCTTCATGTTTATTCCTTATTTACTCCGTGGTCCAACTATCTTGGCGTGCTGTTGTTTCCCAATGACACATACAAATGTAAGTGTATTTAAACAAGAAAATTACGGGGTTGGGGGGCTGTGGCGGCCGGAATATTAAACGTTATATTCAGAGACAACATTGGTGGTAGTGAAACAGATAAGAGAATAAGCAGGAAATGTATAAATGGAAATAAAAAGTATTTAAACATGATGAAGGGAAATGTTACGGAAGAGTAATCTGCGCTGAGGCAAATGAGTTTCATTAGAGCAATAAGAACGTGATAAAATAGAATAAAAGTTTAGTTTTGAAGAGAGAGAGAGAGAGAGAGAGAGAGAGAGAGAGAGAGAGAAAGAGAGAGAGAGAGAGAGAGAGAGAGAGAGAGAGAGAGAGAAGGAACTATGGGAAGGAAATAAAAGAAAGGAAAGCTTTAATAAATGAAGTGCAATTCACACAGTGAATTTCATTCCAAGTCGTAGCTGGATTTTATCTCTTCTTGTAAAGAAAACCACTAGAAACTAAATCATGTTGGATACTTTATAAAAATTATGTTGTTAATAAAATTTTCTTTTCACTCTTCTTATTAAGTATTTGATAGATATTTTGTAACGGGGGTGACATTAAGAAATGTTTGTATAAATAATTATTGGTTATTTGCAACACTCGAGAAGTGAATGCATCATGAATTATGTTTGAGGATGGTCGTCTGAAGCAGCTTTGGTAATCAAGATGGATTTCCTCAGAATTTGTTTTCTTTCTGGCTCTTGACATATTCAATGGTACTCATAAGTGGTATGGGAGAGAGGCAGTCCATTAGGCTGTCGCACAATTTTCCTAACTAACCACACACAATTAAGCACACTCCCGAGCGCGCGCACACACACACTAACGCGCACACAAACACAAACACAAACACACACACACGTATATATATATATATATATATGTACATATATATATATATATATATATACTGTATTTATATGTGTATATACACACACACGCGTATATATATATATATATATATACAGTATATATATATATATATATATATATTCATATATATATATATTTATTTATTTGTGTGTGTGTCTGTAACAAATAAACCTCTTTGAATCTAAGCTATGATGACATGGGCTGACGGGTGGACATTTGGGCCCTCATTACCCCTAGGTTACAGTTAAAAGAGGACCCTAAGTTGTGCATAAGAGGAAAAGAAAAGAACTAAATAATAAGTATAAAAGGAGGATCATTCAAACATATGCACCAACTAAATCTCATATAGATGCAGAAATATAGATTTTTCATGATCTTGAGATATCTATAAAGAAAAAAAAAGAGAAAAAAAAAAGATTTATTTCACATTTGTCATGAACGATTTTAATGCTAAAGTAGGTCAAAAGAAATGAGGAGCTTCAGCAGTATGTAAATTTGGAGTAAACACAAAAAAAAGGACAGAGGAGACATTCATAATAGAATTTGCTGAAAGAAACAGTTTTAAAATTATGTACTTAGAACTTAAAATTTAGAAAATAGACATGTAAAAACTCAAATGGAAAATCTAAAAACTAGATAGATTTTATACTCAGTAAAAAAAAAAGAATTTAGTTTAAGATGTAACAGTATTAGAATTTTCTGGAAGAAACGATTATAAAGTCATGAACTCCTTTTTTAATAAAAAGAAACTTAGAATATAGACTTTGAAAAACTCAAATGGAAAAACTTAAAACGAAATAGATTTCATTCTCAGTAAAAAAGAATATAACTTAGTTTAAGATGTGAAAGTATAAAAAAGTTAAAGTCGAAAGACCATAGAATGGTGAGAAGCAAAATTTGTCTAGATCTAAGGGAAGAAACGTAAAAAAACCAAGTTTAGGAAGAAAATAAACAGTCCTGTGACAAGAGAAACATGTGATGAGTTTAGTTTCGTAATACAATATAGGTACTCCCAGCTACATAATGAAATGGAAGTTAGTAAAGAAAAAAATTAACAACAATTTAAACAAATTTGTAATGGAATTAGCACAAGTTTGAAAAAGGGGGGTAGGTCAAACTCAAGTGAGATGAAATAGAAACCCAATCAGCCCGTGAACACAATCAGCCCATAGTTGAAGAAACACTGAAAAGGATGAAGCATCAAATTGAAGAAAAGAAGTTTTGGAACAGAGAGCCATCAGATATTTGCTATAAAAAAAGAGTTGTGGAGGATTTATTTTTGCTTTATTTTTATTTTTTGTTTTTGCCAAATCCTGTGAGAGAGAGAGAGAGAGAGAGAGAGAGAGAGAGAGAGAGAGAGAGAGAGAGAGATATTGTGTTAGCGAGCGAAAGTAGTTAGGTTAACGATCGTTTGTGGTGAGAAAGACTGTTGGTTTAAATGAGATTGTTTGTTTACATTTTTTAGTTAGGTTACGACAGTGGTGAATGTTTCGGAGCGAATGCTTTTTTTATTTGACTGCAGCTTGAGACAGTTCGTTTGTGAATGCTGGATTATATTTTATATCATTTTTCGACCAGCGAGAAAGTGTTTATATATTTCAAAAGCCGTGATTCCTCCTTTGGAGAGACCGAATTGTTAGAAAGTGGATTTATTGTTGATGACCTGGCCTGTATTACGATTTTGTTTGGACTGCTTTTGGATTGCTGAACCGATGATGACCTGGCCTTTGTATTCGGATTGTTGATGATGATGATGATGATGATGATGATGGGGATGATGACTAACAATCAATTCAGCGTGGCAGTTGTGGCAAATTGCCACACAGTGTAATCTGTTGACAACAAAGCTGTGATTGTGGTAGTTGCCGTAAAAGACAGTCGGCTTTGTGTTGGTGTCCATAAAATATTTATACAAGATAATTCATATATATATTTATTTTTGGTGTTGGTGTGCGGTGTAATTTAAGTTTGTTAGGTTTTTTTCGTTTATTTGAATGGTGTTACGTTTTATGTTTGTTATTTTTTATGATTAGTTTTAAGTATTTTTAATGTGGATGGTTCTGGTTGGATTTATTATAGTTAGTAAGAAATATATAGTTTTAAGGTTATGTGTTGTTTTTTGTGTCCTTTTGTCTAAGAGTCCAGTTTTAGATATCGTAAGGGGAAAGTATGAGTTGAGGAGACCATTGTCAGTAAGTGTGATTCAAGGGTGTGGGGCATGTTCTTGCAACATCCCGCCACAGAGTGAGGAAATACTATCAAAAAGAGAGATGGAGTGATGAAAATTGCGGAGGATTTCTATAAATTACCTTACAATAGTGATATACATAATTAACTTTGCCTATAGAAATAACGTAACACCTGAGCCGGAACCAAACGTATCAGTAGGAGAAGTAAATAAACAAATTAAAAGGCGTGAGAAGAATCTAACCAGTAGAAGGTCGACTAACAATTGATATAAAAATAGGAGTGGATTTCCTTTTATATAAAATGCCTGCAAGAATGCTCAAAACCTGCAGCTTGGAAAATCTTTATCATTATATTCATTCACAAAAAGAGACAAAAAAAGACCTGGAAAAATAATGCTCAGTAATTTTACTCTCCGTTGTATGTAATATATTTACAAGGAAAATATTAGACCTAATAGAAAGACTGCTAGATTTAAATCAGCCATAAGAACATTGGGCATTGCACAACTACCATATCTTTGTAATTAACCGGGTAATGAAAAAATAACAAAGTATGACAAATCACTATGTATGGCATTTATAGATAATGAACAAGCTTTTGATTCTGTTGAAACTCAAGCAGCAATGAAAACCTTTTAAACAACAAATAGATTAATCTTATGTTAGAACTCTTGAACATATCTATATAGGAAGTACAACAATCCTAAAACTACATAAAGATAGTGAGAAAATCTCAATTGAAAGAGTAGTAAGACATAGAGGCCCCTTCTCTCCTAGATTATTCATAGCGTGTCTAGAAGAAGTTTTTATTAATTTAGGTTGGGAAACTTGGGAAGTGTAAGATCTGCAGATTATTAGGTCCTGTTTAATGAATCATCGGAGAAATAAAAAAAAAAAAAATAATAGAATGTAGGGATGAAAATGAATATGAGTGAAACTAAGGTATTGTTCAACGAAAAAGCAGAAAGATAACAAATAAGGATTATGGACATATAATGAGAATGATAGGCCATAGATGGACATTAAGAATAACAGAATGGGTCCCTAGAGATACAAAAAAAAAAAAAAGCAAAGCAACGGAGAGAAGACGATGGATTGATGAACTAAGAAAATTTGCATTTATATACTGTCATAAAAATAGCATAAACAGACAGGAGTAGAAGGGGTCGTCTGAGGGCTTCGTCATGCACTTGACTAATTAGAGGTGATGATGATAATAATAACCTCCACGAAGTAACATAGAGAGAAGGGTAGTGACTTTTTATAGTGAAATCTATCAGTCCTGGAGCACAACTTGAACTTGTGGTCCAATACTTGTGCTACCAGCATTACCACTAAGATACATCTCTCACATACAAGTAAAATGCAATATAATTAGGTAAAACAATGAAATTTACTGATGGTGTCTATGTTATTTTTTTTCCCGACTCAGTAATTTTCCATCTTAGTTTCCTCATTAGTTACTTTTAAATCTCAAATGCCACCTTAATGGTTAAATAACAGATGTCCCTTTATTTTAGAGGGGATATATCTGGAATTATTGACTCTGCAAAGTCAAGAAAACTTAATATACTGATATTTTTTTTTGTACACCGGTGCTGCTGGATTATCGTTTTAAAAAGTATATTGGGAGGGTAATTTTTTGGCAGAAAAATATACTGTATTTCCTTATTGATTAGCCCCACGGGTAAGCGTTCTAATCTGTGGAAATGCAAAGTACAAATTTTAATAGATATGGCTTCAATGGCTGCTTCAAAAAAAAAAGAGGAAAAAAAATGGGGGGGGGAGAAACTACTGGGCAAAATGCCCCTTTGTCATGAAAATTAACTTCAATTTCATACAACACCTTAAGCCAGTAAAAATGCTTATTAAGACTGAAGTTCATCCTCTTTATAAAATTATTTATGATAAGGGCTTTGTTTATCTTGGGGACTCAACTCGTCGAAATTAATGTCTTGGCTCAGGATCTCGAAGAAACTGAAATTTTTTTTAAGGACACTGAATACATCTGTACTTGTTAAATGGAACATGCCCTGGCTCCACAGTAAGCAACACCAAAGAATAACAAAGAAACCTAGAAAACATCCTGACAGACAGCAACCAAGTTTAGAATGATAAAGAAATCCATATCAAATAAATGCCTCGAGATATCAGCAAATGTATTGCCAATGCGTGAGGAGGAACTCTGCAACTATATTCTTGGTTTGGTAACTTCGAGCCAGGATACATAAACTGCATCATGAACACTTATGAGCCAGGATACCATTACATCAATGGGGAAAGTTAGATCAAGAGTAAACATATTCACTGTTAGAAACATCTGCTCCTGCTAAACACCATATACACCCACCAGGTATTGCCAAGTACTGAGGTTTCCAAGGATGCTTGAGCTTTTTTCATCTTAGTGTATCTAGAGTTGCTCTACCTGAATGCGAAATATCTTCGAAAAGCACCATCAAACTTCGTTTGAAAATATTAACAAGGGGGGGGAGGCAAGGGTATATCTAACATGGTTTACCCATCTGTACCATCAATGTGTGCACAATAAATATGTAAGAGTATAGTCTGAAGATGTTATAACCATCAGGTGGACATTTGAGAACTGTTTTTAACTTCAGCTTACCTGTGGAAAAGGGTAAGGGCAAAACTCTTCCTTCTCAAATATCATGGCAACCAATTGTAGGGTTACTCAACAGAATTCCGTCACACAGTATCCAATCTAGTCCTTTGCTTCAACAGATAGGGTGAATGCCCAAGAAATATATGAGTAAAAAAAAATTTTTATGCACACCTAAGTTTTGAAATAGTGAGAGGTCTTACACAGTTTTACTTTATGTGGGAGGATCATCAGAGAAATTCACAGGATTCTCAAGATTTCCATAGGTAATACCTAATAGAAATAAAAAAAAAAGCCAATTAGCACTACTATTGACAAGTAGCCAGGAATACTCAGCACTCCAAGAGCCAATGTTGTTATTAGGAAACATATCATAAAGCCATTATAAATCATGGACCATAACGCTAATGAGGTGATCTACTTTAGGTATTACAGTGGAATACTGTACCAACCGTGTGTCACACGATCGTACATAAATTATTTTGCATACATTATGCTTGTATCTGCGCTCTTCCCTCGCACTAAAAAGAACCTGAATAATCATGTCTCCGGTTTTCCTCCGTAACATTGTCTGTCTTGTGAACATGAAGAAGCCTGTTGCCTTGAGGTTTTGTATATAAAGGAGAGTGTACTATAGTAAAGTACTCAGTTGATTGCTTCCTGCCTTTGAGTCACAACCTTACTCTCGGCCCGTCACATTGGTGACCCCGGAAGTTGACTCGCTCCCACCGCCTTCCACCCCCACCCCCCTCACCCCTCCATCATTGGTACCATGGCGGACTCTACGGAAGTTGGCGCTGCGGCTGGCTGGTTCAAACTTTCATCGTTTGCCAGCGGAGAGGCGTTTGCTTGGTTTCAGCACGCAAAAGTCCAGTTTCGTAGCAAGGGCGTGACTCGCTCAACCACCAAAGCAGATTTTTTTCTGGCGGCGATACCCGAGGACACCTTCCCAGAAATATCCGACTGGCTTTGTGAACAAGGAGACACCCCAATAGAGTATGACGCCCTCAAAACATACCTTCTGCAGCAGTGCTCGCCATCGCCAGCCGCCCGTATAGCAAAGCTTTTTCAGCTGTCGCAACAACCGTTGGGGGACCAAAGGGCTTCGCTTGCCCTCAGGGAAATGACCAGTATCGCTCGCCTTCAACCTGCCGCAGACGGCTCTCCTCGTGAGGTGAACCTACTTCGTGCCCTTTGGATATGCCGTTTACCCGGACCTATACGCGCTGCCATACCCGATGTCGATAGTTTACCCATAAAGGATTTGATGACCAAAGCCGACACCCTTATGGACAGCCACTTCCAGACCTCCATCAACGCCTCCACCCCATACGAAGAGGATGCCTATTCAACGTCAACTGAAGCTGACATGAATGCCGTAGGACATACACGCCTACCCTGTGACATGCCGAAGCGGCGACAAAGCCACCCACCACCCACCAATCGCTCGAGCCCCAACAAACGACTTCTACAGCCACTTACTACCTCCCATCCGCCGCAGTTATGCTACTACCACTTCAGATTCGGGGCAACCGCGAAGAAATGTGCCAAGGATTGTCAGTGGCCAAAAAACGTGTAAGTAGGCCATCGCTCGTGGCGGTGGCCTCTCGTGTTTCTAATTTTTCCTTTTTACATGATGCAGGAACGGGCGTGCAATTTTTGGTATACACGGGTGCTTGTCGTTCTCTTTTGATAAGGAAACTCTTGAAGACACGACGTAGTCTGTCTACATCTGCTGACGTCCGCTTGGTAGCTGCCAAAAGATCTGCGATACCCACCTACGGTTACGAGAACCTCACATAATCGTTCGGAAACGGTAAATTCAATTGGAAGTTTCTCATTGCTGACGTCACATTGCTAATCCTCGGTGCGGATATCCTCTCTCATTTCCACCTTCTAGTCGATGTCGCCCACCGACAATTGGTCAACGCAGACTCGTACTTGTCGACACCTCTAACCTCGCTCTCCACATCAACGCACCCACGGATGCCTACGCCCACCTCCTCACGTCGTACCCGGAAGTTTTCCGTCCAAAACTTCGCCAAACGCCGACGGTTCCTGCCAAGCATGGTATTTATCACCATATCAAGACAACGGGACCCCCAGTCTTCGCAAAATTCAGACGTCTGGCACCGGAACGATTGGCAGCCGCCAAACAGACGTTCGCCGAAATGGAGGAAATGAGCCTTTCCCAAAAGGCCTCCAGCCCATGGTCGTCACCCTTACACATCGTTCTGAAGAAAGACGGCTCCCTCTGTCCGTGCGGGGATTACAGGTGCCTGAACATACAAACAGAACCGGATCACTACCCCCTCCCAAACATTGTCGACGTGACCTCCTACCTGCACAAAGCGAAGGTTTTCTCTACGCTCGACCTCCTGAAGGGGTATTATCAGGTGCATATGAACCCAGAAGACATCCCCAAGACCGCCATAACCACTCCGTTTAGTACATACACCTTCAATTACTCCTGTTTTGGCCTTCGTAATGCTGGGGCCACGTTTCAATGTCTCATGGATGGCATCTTAGGGGACCTCCCTTTCTGTGCATGTAATGTGGACGACATACTTGTGTTTTCTTCCTCAAAAGAGGAACACCTCCGTCATCTGCGCATCGTGCTCGACCGCCTGCAACAAAACGGCCTTGTAGTCCGGTACGACAAGTGTACCTTTGGCGCCAATGAAGTGTCGTTCTTAGGGCACCGCATCACTCCTGAAGGAGTCCATCCCCTCCCTGAGAAGGTAGCAGCCGTTCAGAACTTCCCTGCGCCCTCGACTGTCAGAGCTCTGCAGGAATTCTTGGGCATGATCAACTATTATCACCGTTTTCTGCCAGCCATTGCCGCCACTCTGCTCCCCTCTACGCCTTACTCAAGGGCAAGCCAAAAGACCTGAAGTGGGGTCCCCTTCAAGAAGCAGCCTTCTGCAATGCAAAGAAGGCCCTATCAACTGCTGTGGCTATCACTTTTCCTATCCCACATGCCCCTCTCCTTCTCTCCACCGATGCCAGCGACATTGCTATTGGTGCAGTACTCGAGCAGGTGGTCAAATGCTCGCCCCGCCCATTGGCCTTCTTCAGCAGAAAACTGTCCAAGGCAGAATTGGGTTATTCTACCTTCGATCAAGAATTGCTGGCAGTGCACTTGGCTGTCCGTCACTTTCGCCATTTCTTAGAAGGTACGCCCTTCGTCATTCGCACAGACCACATGCCTCTGGTGCACGCCTTCACTCTGACACCTCTGACAGTCTGACACCTTGTCCGCCCGTCAACGCCGACATCTCTCTGCCGTGGCTGAATACAATTGCACCCTTCAATTCGTCCCTGGGAAAATGAATTCCGTTGCCGATGCCCTGTCAAGAAACACGTTGGCTGCCGTTCAACTGGGATTGGTTTACAACGCCCTGGCTGAAGCCCAACGACAGGATCCAGAATATCAAGCATGTAGGACATCCTGTACGTCCCTCCGTTGGGAAGACTTTCCCCTCGAAGACTCCAACACCACCCTCCTCTGTGACGTCAGTACTGGCAGACCGCGACCTTGGATTCCTTCTCCTATGCGACAGCAGGTGTTTGATTTCATTCACGGCCTTTCACATCCCTCGTGCCGTTCTACTGCACAGCTGCTGAAGGCAAAGTTCATTTGGCACGGCATTTCTAAGGATGCTAAGGATTGGCAAACTTCTTGCCAAACTTCCAAAGTATATCGACACACGGATTCAGGAGTGGGCACCTCTCCTCAACCTCAGCATCGTTTCACACACATTCACGTCGACGTTGTAGGCCCCCTACCCACATCACAAGGACATCGTTACCTGTTTACCGTCATCGACGGCTCCACTCGTTGGCCTGAAGCCATTCCCATGGAAACTGCAACGTCCGCTTCATGTACATCTGCCTTACTCTCTGGATGGATTGCAAGATTTTGTATCCCTGAGCATATTACTTATGACAGAGGAACCACTTTCACCTCTCAATTGTGGACATCATTAGCGAATCTCCTAGGCATCACCCTACATCAGACAACGGCCTACAACCCCGCTGCCAGTGGAATGGTTGAACGTTTTCATTGCACCCTCAAAGCAGCTTTGATGTCCCGCTGCAAGGATTGCAACTGGTTTACTCAGCTTCCCTGGGTCCTCCTGGGACTAAGGACCACTCCTAAAGACGCCCTCGACGTCTCGGCAGCTGAAATGGTGTATGGCGACTTGTTGGTCGTCCCCGCCGAATTTTTTCCTTCTACAGCCTCCTCCGACGATCTCCAGTGCATACGTCACGTCGTGGGAAAGTTTACTCTGTGCCGCCAGACTTACAAGCCCCCAGCGAAGCATCACATACCAACGGACTTGCACTCTGCAACGCACGTCTTCCTACGCAGCGACACTAGCAAGCCACTGCTAACGCCCCCTTACATGGGCCCTTTCCTTGTGATCCGACGCAGTCCGAAAGCATTCCTACTAAATATTCGTGGCAAAGAAGACTGGGTCTCCATTGATCGTCTAAAACCTGCTTATCTTCTGCCAGATGACGCGCCTACAGTTTGCCTCTCTAGATCAGGGCCCCCTATTTAACATGTACAGTATGTCCTTTTTAGGGGGGGGGAGCCATGTACCAACCGTGTGTCACACGATCGTACATAAATTATTTTGTATATATTATGCTTGTATCTGCGCTCTTCCCTCGCACTAAAAAGAACCTGAATAATCATGTCTCCGGTTTTCCTCTGTAACATTGTCTGTCTTGTGAACATGAAAAAGCCTTTCGCCTTGAGGTTTTGTATATAAAGGAGAGCGTTCTATAATAAAGTACTCAGTTGATTGCTTCCTGCCTTCGAGTCACAACCTTGCTCTCGGCCCGTCACAATACCATACATTCTTCTTCCAGCAAAAAAATTTAGTTAATCATATGTTACAAGAAAAGAAAAAACACATCAAATATGAGCCTAGAGAATAAATTCTAATACACTATAGATGCCTTGAAGAAATAAAACGTCCCTTTCCAGTGCATCTCATCTGATGGATGTCCTCTGTCTTATATCATGTGATGAAAATACGCTTTTGAACGGTATGTCCAGCCGCTATAAGGAATGTGTCATTAAATCACTATTCTCTGGAGCATACATCAGATCAGTTTTTGACTGCCAACCTTCATCGGTTGTGTTGAGTTATGGATTAAACCCTAAAATATCAATGGCCGTGAGTCCCGAACCCATTAGATTAACAACTAGAGCCTACAATGAAGAGTTGCCGAGTAAAATTTTCTTCGCTATTATTAGATGGAAAATAATTTATGAAGATTATTTGCCACCGGGATTAATGTCACTGGTACCAAGCACCTTCTTCCAAAATACTCATCTGTCCAATAACTGCAAAATCCGGATTAACTGCCAACCAATAGGAGGGTAATATCTATAGGATAGCAATCCCCTTCATGTGTTACCATCTGCCAATTGTAATTCAAAAATGGCACCAGAGACGCCTTAGTAAATCGCTTGCAGTAAATAAATGCTCAAAGTCTATAATTCCATATCCACATGCGGATAAATATGGTAAACATTAACCTCTCAAGAAACACTTCAATGAATATAAAAATAATTATTTGCCTCTCTTATTCCACAGAAATATTATTTATTATTATTATTATTATTATTATTGTTATTATTATTATTATCATTATTATAGTAGATATTCAATTAAGTTTTTTTAATATCAATAAAGATTGCAATGGTAACAATAATGTTGACACTCATTGGCATAAATAAAAGATATAGGAAAAATACGATGAAGTACTTGTGTTGCGCTATGTGAAGACACCTTTCATTATTGAATTTCTTTGATATCCTCAGCCGTCTGAGAACGTCTAAGCGTGAACAGTAGAACAAAGCAAAAGGAACTGATGACCAATCAAAATATAATTTGCAAGAGGATTGAAATCTTGTAAATCAGAATATCTCAGCTGGCTGTGACATTGATGAGGATGATAAAAAAGGGAAATACAAAGGTGTTAGTTGAAAAGAGGGGTCAATAAATGTAGATGAGAGAAAATGGAAAGTAAATAATTCTTTAGATTCTAATTTCCATGAATTATATTTATGTGACTTTTTATTGATTGCGCCTTGTTCATTCTAAAAGTCTTAGCACTCTGAGGTGGGAAATAGTATAATTGCATCCTGTTATTCATTTTATGAACAGAAAGTAACTGTCCTTGGTCTGCTATCAATTCAGAACATAATTTTTAATGAGCTTCAATAGAAAATAATTTCAATAGCATTGAACATAGCTTTACATTTTATTTCAATATATATATATATATATATATATATATATATATATATATATATATATATATATATATATGTATATATATATATATATATATATATATATATATATATATATATATATATATATATATATATATATATATATATATCTATATGTATATATATATATATATATATATATATATATATATATATATATATATATATATATTGAATAAAAACTTCTGTACTGTAGGTACTTATTTCCATTATTCTGTTTGGCTTGTGAATTGCTGTAAAAAACATTAGGAAGCGAAATACTACTGACAAAATCTCGTTTCCACATTCATATGAAAGCAAAATAATTGGGTTGAATTCCCGTCTGTTTTGACGAGAAAATTACTTACATTAAAATGTGAAACTCCATCGGCGTATCATAGAACACAAATTGGATTTCCAATTTTTCAATTTCCGCTCTTTCACTGTATGTTCTATTCAGCATTACGAAATGTTAATCTAGTCAATATCTGTTTTACACAATTAATAATGGAAATAGAATTTTATTTTTGTGTTGGCCTGTACATTTGATTTGCAAAATTTTGCTTTTATTTATAATGATTAAAATCTCGCATTTTATTGTTTATGAACAATCGGTTTTTGCGTAATTTATTATCCGAGGATTTTCGTAGAATTTGTGTAGAATTATATATTACTTTTCTGGATAATCCGAATTTCTATGAAGTCTATATTCTTAAATGACTGCAGGTAATGACACAGATTTAGAATATTCGTATTAATTAAATCGAGAACAGTACGTTTTTTGAAGGGTAGTGCATATTGTACATAACCATTTGCGTGTAATAGAGGGAGTCCGATGAGAGGCAACTGAATATTCTGTGAATCTTCATAATTGATGGTGATAAGGAATACATATTTGGCTTTCATTTTTTTTTTTTTTTTTTTTTTTTTTTGTATAAATATCACTACGTATACCATTATTTTTTTCATAAGATTTCAGACGATTCTTTAAGGAAGTATTGTACCCTGGCTGGTGATTTAGGAAAGTATTTTAATCCAGAGGGTGCTTTACGGAATTATTGTACTCTAGCTGGTGCTTCAAGAAAGTATTATATTCTAGCTGGTGCTTCAAGAAAGTACTATATTCTAGGTGGTGCTTCAAGAAAGTATTATATTCTAGCTGGTGCTTCAAGAAAGTATTATATTTCATCTGGTGCTTCAAGAAAGTATTATATTTTAGCTGGTGCTTTAAGGAAATATTTTATTCAAACTGGTGCTTTAAGGAAGCATTGCAATCCAGCCGATTATTCAAGGACGTATTGTATTCCAGCTGGTGCTTTAAAGAAGTATTGTAATGCAGCTGGTGTTTTAAGAATGGTTTATATTCTAGCTGGTTCATTAAGGAAGTATTATATTCCAGCTGATACTTTAAGAGTATATTATCATCCAGGCAATTCTTTTAGAAAGTGTTGTATTCCAGCTGGTGCTTCTAGGAAGTATTGTATTCCAGCTGGTAATTTGAGGAAGCATTGTAATCCAACCGGTGTTTTAAGGCAGTATTGTAATCAAGGCAGTTCCTTAAGGAAGTATTATTTTCCAGCTGGTGCTTTAAGGAAGTATTGTATTCCATCCAATTATTTAGGGAAGTAGTATATTCTACCTGGTACTTTAAGGAAGTGTTGTTTTCCAGCTTTTGCTTTAAGGAATTAATGTATTGCAGCCCCTTTTTTTTATGCGAGGCATAGTAGTGTAGTTGGTGCTTTAAGAAAATATTGTTATCCAGCCGGTTCTTTAGCGAAGTATTGTTTTACAGCTGGTGCTTTAAGGAAGTATTGTATTCCAGCTGGTGCTTCAAGGAAGTATTGTATCAAGTCGGCTATTTAAGGAAATAATATCCACCTGGTGTTTTAAGGAAGTACTGTATTCTAGCTATTTCTTTAAGGAATTATTTTATTCCGGCTCGTGTTTTAAGGAAGTTTTGTAATCCAGCTAGTGCTTTAAAGGAAGTATTGTAATCCAGCTGGTGTTTTAAGCAATTATTGTATTCCAGCTGGTGTTTTAAGGAAGTATTTTATTCCAGCTGGTGATTTAAGGAAGTATTGTAATCCAGCTGGTGTTTTAAGGAAGTATTTTATTCGAGCTGGTGCTTTGAGGAAGTATAGTATTCCAGATGATCTTTCAACTACACCAGTCACATGTTCTAGTAGAAAGCGCCTTTTCCAGACCTGCTCTTTATGAGTGGATATCTGTTTGCTTCCTAATTGGTGTTTGATATCTGCTTCAGAGGCTATCATGCCCTTGCAGAGCTCTTGTATAGATTTTATTTTTCATGTTCTCTGACTCACTCATGAGCATGATTCTAATTATTCATTGCACGGTGATTATAGACTTTGCAAAATCCAGGTAAATGTAACAATGTAACATGTGACTTTCCTTATTGTATTTAACCCTTTCCTATTAGTACCATCCTCGCAATGAAGCAAATTTTTAACGACTGAGTTGTTAGAAGTCAGTTTCGGGTGAAATTTAAAATAGGCTGAAAATACTCTGAACCTCTAGGAATTAATCACAGTGTATTTTTCACTGCATTCTTGGAATGTGTTCTTAGTTTCTTAGTGGCTTATCCTCATCATTGAAGGGAATTAATCATAAACTCAACCATTATATGAAGTGAGTATTTGTCTGTTTGTCTGTTTTAGGCCTTTAGATATCAATATTATTAGATGTACTTCTACTCCGATATGAATATACTATTGATCAAGTCTTCATTTGATTGTATAAAAAGAAATTATAGGACCAGCGCCTGTATATATGAAAGGTAGTACACACAAATTTGCATTTTCACTCATCTTCTCTCAAACCTTTAAAAAGCGGGAAAATTGACCTCAAGTAACCACCACGGCCAAGGATTTTTACCATCCATGAAAAATTATATGAGGCCTAAAACTAAATTTTTAACTAACACTTAATACTAATGGAGAGAGAGAGAGAGAGAGAGAGAGAGAGAGAGAGAGAGAGAGAGAGAGAGAGAGAGAGAGAGAGAGAGAGAGACTATTTTAGCATTTATCACATTTACGATAATAAGCGATATGAAATATGGCCAAAAGGTTATAAGTGACTCAGCATATCTAATTTCAGTTATACGACATTTCGCAGTTAGTTCCCTTTCACCTCACTTCCCCCTACCATGTTCCTCCGTCCTTTCTACCTGCTATCAATAGGGGAAATTCTCAGTTGAAGGCCTGAAGAAAGGGATGATTATGAAAATTAGTATTTCTCAATGATAATAATAATAATAATAATAATAATAATAATAATAATAATAATAATAATAATAATAATAATAATAATAATAATAATAATAATAATAATAACATTAAGTACCGGCCATGTGTGTTCCAACCAGCATTTGAACCTAAAAAATATTGTGTCATAGATGACCCTCGTTGTATTTTAAGTTAAATTTCACATACATATTTGGGGGACTGAATGGCCCCAAGGGTAATATCATAGTCGTCACCCATATGCTTATAGTCCCTGGCAGTCAAAGATTTATGTGGGAGAGTTAATTGATCAAATAGCTTAGCAGGAACAGAAGGTACATTACTGACACTGCTTGCAGAGACAGAGAGCTGATGAATCGTCAGAAATGTTTCCCATAGCCAAATTTGTCTTACTCTCAGTCCCACATTACTTACTGTGATTTATTCCATTCCAATGCATCAGTTTCAAGTTATTTTCGTTTTTTATCCCTAACGTTCTCGGCGTCACAATTACATTTTTTGGGGGGACTATCCATTCCTCAATCAATGTATCCAATATATACTACCAATATAGTCTATATATATAGTCTATATATATATATATATATATATATATATATATATATATATATATATATATATATATATATATATACATATGTATGTATGTATATATAGATACATATATATATATATATATATATATATATATATATATATATATATATATATATATATATATATATATATATATATACATATATATGTATCTATATATATATATATATATATATATATATATATATATATATATATATATATATATATATATATATATATATATATAAAAGAGAGATGTAACAGATGCCTTAAAATAGGATTTTTTTGGATAAACATATACTATAATACAGGATAAAAATGTGGCTGTTGATATTTGTTACTTACATTTTAGAAGTACGATGGTGGAGAATTAACAGGAACGAAGGTAAAGTAGAAGGATAAAAATCAATACCAAATTTGAACAGTTTGAAGTGCATTGATGACACTAGCACCGAGAGAGAGAGAGAGAGAGAGAGAGAGAGAGAGAGAGAGAGAGAGAGAGAGAGAGAGAGAGAGAGAGAGAGAGAGAGAGAGAGATGCTTATAACTGTTCTGCCTCTACCGCACATGAAATTAATAAAACAATTATGCTATGAAAGAAGTACTTTTGAAATATATACCGTATTTAATGTATATTGTCTATTCAGAATAAAAGGAAATTCCAAATGTGAAAAAAGGTATTGATATCACAGTACTCATGGGTGTTTTACTGTCTTGCCTATCTGGGCCTAGGCGCAAGGTAAGTGAGGCAAAGAGGGTACCTGACCGGAGGTGGGTTCAGGGATTGGGTCACTCATATGAAGAGAATAAGAAGTTCTGGAAAGAAGTGAAGAGAGTAAGGAAGGCTGGTTCAAGAACTGACGAGACAGTGAGGGGTGGAAGTGGAGGGTTGTTAAAATGAGAGGGGACAAGGAAAAGGTGGGCGGAATATTTTGAAAGTTTACTGAATGTTGAGGATAATAGGGAGGCAAATATAATTGCTGTTGTAGGTATTGAGGTGCAGGTGATGGGAGATGAGAATGAGAGAGATATTACAAGAGAGGAAGTGAGGAGAGCACTAAATGAAACGAGATTAGGAAAAGCATCTTGTATGGATGGTGTGAGAGCTGAGATGTTGAAGGAAGGGGGTGTGACTGTACTTGAATGGTTGGTGACATTATTTAATATGTGTTTTGTGTTATCAATGGTACCAGTAGATTGGGTTTGTGCGTGTATTGTACCACTATATAAGAGTAAGGGAGATGTGCATTGGTGTTGTAATTCAAGGGGTATTAGTTTGTTGAGTGTGGTGGGAGGGGTGTATGGTGGAGTGCATATTGATAGGATTGGGGATGGGACGGAGAGTGCAATCTTGGTTATTGCAGGGTGGCTTTAGAAGAGGTAGGGGCTGTATGGATCAGATTTTTACAGTTAGGCAGATATGCGAGAAATATTTAGCAAAAGGTAAGGAGGTGTATGTTGCATTTATGGATCTGGAAAAAGCGTATGATAGAGTTGATAGGGAAGCAATGTGGAATGTGATGAGGTTATATGGAGTTTGTGGAAGGTTGTTGCAAGCAGTGAAAAGTTTCTACAAAGGTAGTAAAGCATGTGTTAGGATAGGAAATGAAGTGAGCGATTGGTTTCCGGTTAGAGTGGGGCTGAGACAGGAATGTGTGATGTCGCCGTGGTTGTTTAACTTGTAGTGAGTGTGGTGAATGCTCGAGTGCTAGGACGAGGATTGAAATTGGTACACGAGAATAACCCCGAATGGGAAGTAAATCAGTTGTTGTTTGCGGATGATAGTGAACTTGTTGCAGATGCGGAAGAGAAGCTTGGCCGATTATTGACAGAATTTGGAAGGGTGTGTGAGAGAAGGAAATTGAGAGTTAATGTGGGTAACATGTACGAGAAGGGAGGGTGGCGCGAGGTTGAATGGAGAGTTACTTGGGGAGGTGGATCAGTTTAAGTACCTTGGGTCTGTTGTTGCAGCAAATGGTGGAGTGGAAGCAGATGTTCGTCAGAGAGTGAATGAAGGATGCAAAGTGTTGGGGGTAGTTAAAGGAGTAGTAAAAAATAGAGGGTTGGGCATGAATGTAAAGACAGTTGTGGGGAATGAAAGTGACGTAGAAACAGAAATTGAATATGTTTGAGATGAAGTGTCTAAGGAGTATGGCTGGTGTATCTCGAGTAGATAGGGTTAGGAACGAAGTAGCGAGGGTGAGAACGGATGTGAGAAATGAGTTAGCAGCTACAGTGGATATGAATGTGTTGAGATGGTTTGGCCATGTTGAGAGAATGGAAAATGGCTTTCTGCTAAAGAAGGTGATGAATGTAAGAGTTGATGGGAGAAGTACAAGAGGAAGGCCAAGTTTTGGGTGGATGGATGGAGTGAAGGAAGCTCTAGGTGATAGGAGGATAGATGTGAGAGAGGCAAGAGAGCGTGCTAGAAATAGGAATGAATGGCGAGCGATTGCGATGCACTTCCGGTAGGCTCTGCTGCTTCCTTCGGTGCCTTGGAAGACCGAGGAGGTAGCAGCAATAGGGGATTCAGCATTATGAAGCTTCATCTGTGGTGGATAACGTTGGAGGGTGGTTTTGTGGCACCCCTAGCAGTACCAGCCCAACTCGGTTGAGTCCCTTGTCAGGCTCGGAGGAACGTAGAGAGGAGAGGTCCCCTATTTTGTTTCATTTGTTTGATGTCGGCTACCCCCAAAAATGGGGGAAGTGCCTTGGTATATATATGTATGTACGAATAGGAGCAATACACTCATCAGAATTAGGAGTGAATGCCGGCATTAATTGATCAGAATAGCATTTATATACCATGTTACTGAAATTCTTCAACTGCACTTTATTATAATTTCTAACACCAAGCACTTCAATAATTTACCATGCCAGCCAAGTGTTCCCAGCACTAAATTCTTTTACAAATACTGCATCATCAACAACATATTAAGACTCTTCAAATTTGCAATAATATTTCAATTATTTCTTTTTCTTATTCTGGGGTTTCATCCTCTCAACTAATCCATAAAAATTGCGATTGAACATATCAGATGAGGAATTCCTAGTGGAAGAAAGCACTGTCCTTTTATAATTGTACAAAAATCTACGCAAACGTGTAGTAATATTTCCCTCTGTTAATTTAACAAGTACCTTTTTAAAAGGCTTAACTGCTCTCTCTGTAAGCCCATTTGATGATGGTTTGTATGTAGCAGGCGTATTATGTTTAATGTCATTCTTCCACAAGCAAGACTCCATCTCATAAGAAACAAAATATTTATCATTTTCAGAAACAAGTACGCTCCGTATTTCAAAATTGCAAAAATAAGTAAAAACTTCTCAAAAGGTATATTTCATGTACTTGGTTTAGTTACATGAGTATCAAAAAATTTTGTGTGACAATTAATGATTATCAAAAAATAGTTACAGTGTACAGGACCAGCATAGTCTATATGTACGACATTACAGAAGATTTTGGAATTAGATAGTGTTGAAAGCAAACATTAAAAGATTTTGTCATTTATCTAATGTCTTTTCTATTTTTGGCACCCATACCCAATTGCGTGCTTCAGCTTTCATTGCACTAATACCATTATGACCAACATGTAATTGATCCAACACTACATTTCGCTTATCAGATGGAATAATCACACGGTTTCTGTACAAAAAGTACATAATCATAAAGGCTTAGATTGTGTTTAACTTTACAAAAATAAGTAATTAAAGGATCACTAATCCAGCCATATTTCTTACAACTGATTATTTTCTTAAGTAGAGGATCACACTTAGATAATGATTTAATTGCTTCAAAAGATAATTTTTTCATCATCCAAAGCTTGAACCATATATACATATTCAGTGGGGGTAGTTGATTCAAAATCCGAATCAGAAAGGGGTAACCGACTCAAAGCATTTGCGACAACATTGCCCTTGCCAGCTTTAAAACATAAATCATAATATTTAAACTTGGATACAGCATAAACCAAAGCTAAAGCTTCCTGGTCCAATTGTGAGTATTTTAACTCCGCAGCTGACAATTTCTTACTTGCAAAATAGACTGATTTTTCAATACCATTTAATTTCTGCACTGGAACACATCCCACACCCACTGGAGAATCATCTATTACAACTGGGCTATCCCCGTCAAAATGAGCAAGAAAATTGGACCTGGATAACTCCCCTTTGACCGTACTGAATGCGTTAGGATCCCTATCAGACCATTTAAGTTTTTTTTATTTTTCTATAAAAAGTCATATAGAGGAGAAGGACACTATAAAAATTAGGAACAATTCTCGAATAGTAAGTAACCATTTCCAAAGATTATTTCACTTCAAGAACAGACTTAGGAGAAGGGGCTACCTGAAGTGCAGATTTTTTTCTTTTTTTTTTTTGGTGATGGCTTAATTCTATCTCCAGAAATGACATAGCTCAAGTATTCTAATTTACTGGTATTTAGAACAATTTTACTTTTATTAATGGCAACACTAAGCTTCTGAAGCTCTCACAAAACTTTTTTTAGTCTCTCATCATGTTCTTTTTGTGTCTCTCCTCCAATAAAATTTTCATCCAGAAAAGCAACAAAACCATCAATATGCATTAAAATTTGAGAAATGCACCTCTGATAGAAAGCTTGTGATGAAGACATACCAAAGGGAAGTCTCTTATACATAAATAATCCATTGGGAATGTTTATTACAAGAAACTTTTGACTTTCCTCATCTACAGGTAACTGCAGGTATGCATCTTTAAGATAAATTAGAAAAAAGAAAATAGCACTCCTACCCAGTGTAGCAAATATCTCCTCAAGTCTATGTAAAGGATATTTCTCACAAGCAATATTGTTATTAAGATATTTGAAATCACCACAAATTTGCATAGACTGTTTATCATTTTTTTTCGAAACAGGCACGATAGGAGCTGCCCATTTACTAAATTTAAAAATTTCTATCACATTATTCTTCACAAACTTATTTTTTGCATCTTAGAAAAGCTTTACATATTTACTAGCAACAGGCCTAGATTTAAGGAATTTAGGAAGTGCACCCATTTTCATGCGGATTTTATGTACTACACTAGTAACAAACAAGTTAGGGTCATTGTTGAACTGCTCTAGATAGGATTTAGCATCCAAAACAGAATTAAGCTCTACCTCATCTTCAATTCCTGTTAAGAAAATAAAAAATACCCAATTTTGGCATTAAATCTTTACAACACAAATTGAACTTAGGGTCACCATTATGTACTTCATATGTAATATCAGTTTCATTCCACTTCAACGTAATGTTTGTTCTGATTGGTTCAGTATTATCAAAATCATTCTCCAAATTGAACATGTGATCTGATTCTGACTCATTAGAATCATCTTGTAAATTAGGCAATTGATCACAGTTAAATTTGAATTATCACTTTCAGCTAAAACTTTTACTTTGTTTTTAAGAACCTTCTTTTTCTTAGATTTGTAAAACGGATTTTTACCATCACTGGTTTTTCCTAACCTAGCCATTCTCTGATTTGCTTTTTTTTCAATCTTTCACAAAACTCTAATTCTAAAGACTCTGTATTGGAGATCATAGTTCCTAAATATTTGAATGATATTACCTCATTAATCCTTTTTCCTTCAAATGATATTTCATCTTCCATTCCATACTTCGTTCTCATCATCTCTGTCTTTCTTCTATCTATCTTCAGCCCAGCCTCGTGTGATATTTCATGCATTCTGGTAAGCAAGCAATGCAAATCCTGTAGTGTTCTGCTAACAAGGACAGCATCATCAACATACTCTAGGTCTGCTTAATGACTATCACCTTCTGTGACTGTTCTATGCATTACAAAATCCATGAGGAGGATAAACAACATAGGTGATTTATTTCTGTCTTCTTTACTATATCAAGTGGAAAAGAACTTGGTTTGCTTGATTAGTCTTTTAAAAGAACAATGTCTCCAACAGCCAAAGTTTTATGATTGACATGTCTGTAACAATTCCTTTTATATACTGCTTGATTAATGATAGTCGCAAGATATTGTGAATGATATGCCTCAACTAGTCTGTTTCTAGATTTTCTAAGCTTATAGTAATTATCCCTGACATCATCAATTGCATTAATAACAGGCACCCAATTGGTGTCATCTGAATAATTCTGCAATTCCGGAAAAATGTTTACTGAAACTAGGTCATAGCCTTTCTACAATATCAGTACAGGCATCTCTCAGACCATCTTTAGAAGCAAATAGTCTTCTGCTAATCAGATGGACGGTTTGGCAAAAAAAAAAAAAAAATATATAAATCTTGACAATCAAGCACAGTATTCTTAATTGAAAAAAAAATTAGCTTTATCATAATTTTTACACAGCTTTCAACTAGTGAACCCAAAGAACTATTTGGCATAATGCTGAAACCTCAAGGGATTAATATCATTTTCCTCAAAGATGGTATGAATTTCAAAGTCATTGAGGAAGGTTCCAATGATTCCTATTACCAGCAGTTAGCTTGGATCCCAAACCAGATGCTCAAAATTCAGGGATGCCAAACTCATATATGTGTATTTGGAAGGCCCTGAGAAAGTCTTGAGTAACAGCAGATAAACATATTTTTAAGTTGATGGCTCGACTCCATAAATATGTCACGCTCAATAACCAAATTGTCTTCCTTTTTCCATTCCATAATACAGTATTTTGACCAATGTAATCCATAAAAACATATCTGTATGGAACAGGTGGTAAATTGCTCTGAAAATCCCTATACATACTCTGATTTGATTGTATTGGTCTCTCATTAAGCCTTCTACAAGTTATATATCCTCTAGGTTAGGTACCTTCTTTACTCTAGAATAGAAATGGATTAACCAAAACTGCTTATGCACCTGAGCTAAAATCGAATCCACACCAGCGTGACCTAAACTAACATGCATATCACATTTGAGTTAGCAAACTATGCTTAGGTAACAGCACTGGAAAGGGAATTTGTTCTTTTCTTTCAAATTTACTGCGGATTCATAGAAAAGTTTCTTTGCTCTGGAATATATTAATTTGAGTTACTAAATTGGGAATATGTCCTTTTATTACACACCTTTTTTGAATAGATTCCAAAATTTCCGAGAAGTACTTTTCTTGTTCTTTGCCTATTATCTGCTTACAAAAAACAACATAAAAGTTTCTCTCCTTGACACAATTTCCCCAATGAACGTCGATTCCTCTATTTGTTACTTTTTCTCTTGCGTTCTTGATGAATTTCAACAACACCCTATGAACATTTGTTATTTATGGAAACGGGAAAACGTAGTCTGGGGTATCAATATCATTTATGCCTGTGTTGTTGATTTCTGTATTTTCTGTATCTGTTGAGAAAATGACTAAGGTACTATTTTCCTTTTAGTGCCAGGTATTTCATCTGCGATCTATCAGAGCGGGTTTAGTACTTTGAAACTAAATTGAGCGTCATATTGAGGTTTCTTAAGAAAATGAGGTCCACTGCGATATGCAATCTTCAGGAGTCTCCTGTATGAAACACATCTGCTAATGTACTCTGTTGGATTATCATATGAATTCACAAATGAAAATGTCATTGGGAAGACTTGGCACAAGTCACCTATACCTTTCAACCTATTCAGAATAAAAACTCCTTTCTTCTGCAATTTATCAATTTTATATGTATAAGATTACAACCAATTAAGAGCAACCATATTTTCTGAATATATTGCCATGCTCCTAATTTTTATATGTGTAATAACTGGTGTACCAGCAAGTTTTTTTAAATAAACTGATTACTGTCTCTATAGCTAGTCCCAGAGCTTGAAATTCAATCACGGGAATGCTTTTCTTCTCTGACTGTTTGTTAACGACTCTGCTCTTGGTTGTTACCAGTGGAGACATTTACAATGAACACCACAGTTCCATAAATCTCCTCACTTGCATCTGAAAATACCACTAGTTTATAAGTACTTCCCTCCTACCCAAGAATTTTGGAATTACTACCTTAGGAGTAGAATTCACCTTTTCTCCAATAAGTGTCCACCGACTTTCTAGTGGTTATGAGAGAGAGCTATCCCATGTGATTTTTTTTGTCCTCATGAAGCTTCTTAAGAAAGAGTCTGGTTCTGTTAAAAATTGGTCCAGAGATATTAAATACATCATAGGTACTATTAATGTTGACAAAATTTACCTCTTTGTGTTAGCTTGTGTATCAAGAAAAATCTTACCAGGCCCTAGTGTGTCTGCTTCCTTATCCCAAACCATGCCAAGCAACCTTACCTTTTTGGTCGTTTCACTGGCATAGTCTCGGTCAATTATTTCTTGCAGTTCAAAGTCGTTTGTTACAAATTGTTGCATTTAAAATTTTTATGGTCCAAAGATCTTAGGAAGACAATAGAATGCTTCAAATAAAGCCTTGGCAGAGTTACAAGAATATAACCCATTGTCCATGTAAATGGTATTTTTTTAGCTTAACCATTTCCTTCTCTCAACTTCCAATATCAAGATTTTTTACAAAGATAGCATGAGATGACATGGACTAGGCCTTACGCTAAAACTCAAACACTTGTTCCTATGCTATAAAAACAATAATCTATTCTGATCCTCTTCTTTCAGTCCTATCATCAAAAAAGCATGTTTCAAATCAAAACAGATCAGATGAGAGTCAAATCTATGCATTATCAGTGAAGTGACTATGTTGTGATTCACACAAGGGCCTGGAAGCATACACTGATTATAACTATAAGTTATCTTTGCATGTTTATTTTTCTCAAACAATTTAGACAGAAACACTCCTCGGCTCTTAGTCGCATATCTGTTCATTCTGAACACAGGCATATATGGCAGGAAACTAGCTTCTGGATGGCCATTTATGAAAGTATTAATATCTTAAATTTTCTTTATAATACCTAGGTCTTGTTGCTCTTCAAATACATCATTAACCATCTTCAAGTGTTCAGGTTTATTCTTTATATGTGTTAAGTTACACTTCAATATCATCCTGAATAAATTAAAGTTCTTCCCCAACAAATGAGATATTTTGTTGTTCCATACAGTGGCATTCGTCATCTCGTTCTGTATTATGAAGAACATACTTCACTAGCTTTTTATGGATTTCTGTGTCATCATCAGATAGCTGTGATTATTCATTGTCCAGATATTCAATACATTGTTTTTCAAGCATCTATTCTGTAGTTTTAATCAGTTCACACTGCTTTAGCTTTCCCTTTTCATTAAGAATAGCATAAGTTAAAATATCATTGGCTTCTTGATTTTTGATACTCTCTGAAATTCTCTTGGAAATAAAGTCAACATCTTCATCTAGAACATGAGACTGCGAGATTACCGTAAAACAATATCTATCAAGGAATAGCAATTTTTCACTAGTCTGACCAGGTTCCTCTACAGGACAAAGTGTGTTTCCAAGAGTGCTGACTGCAGTTTGCGAAATATTTCCAATATTCAAGTTTGGTAAATAGTACAGGTTTTTCACATTTCTATGAATGCTACCTGTGAGCATGACACCAACTGGAGTGTCAAGCTATACAGAGGGATTGCTTAATCCAAACTTGTAGGTAGTGAGCGACAACAAAAAGTCAGCATCATTTCCCAAGATAAGTCCAATATCAACAACAGTGTCCACACTGTCACTCAGGAACTGAGCTGTTAAAGTGTAATGTCTATTTTTAAACTCTCTAACAACGACATTCAAGCCTTCCAGTTTCAACTCTATATCAATACTGGGTGCAACAACGGCTTTAATAGAATGCCATTCCACACCAGATTTAAGAGGTACATTTACAATATCAGTTACAATGTCCCCAGTAGAATTAAAACCATAAAAAGTCATAGAAAATTGTTTTGCTAGGACCGGGAACAAAATTTCTTTGGCTACCACAATCTCTTAAAAAACCTGCACAACATAGACTTCTTCAGCAACAGAACATGTAAGAGTTGGTAAAATTGCAGCACCGCCTGTAACGTTCTGATGAATTTTTGCTAATGTGAGGCTGTTTAAAGTATGCTTAGATTCAGGTTTCATCCCACTAGTATGCATAGAGGTTTCTGTAGCTTAAGCATTACTAGCTTCTGAAGCTTTAGTACTAGAACTATTAAGCTTCTCCTTAGCATCACAAAGGTATATAAAATGCAATCCACGGCAATTTTTACACCTTTGAGTGAATTTAAATTTACACTGACGTGTCACATGATTATGATAACCAGACCTAACACAAGCATTCAGCTCTTTAAATTTTTCTACTATCATTTTCGGACTCGGAAGAACTGGGCAATTTACAGGCAAATGTGCTTTATCTTGCTTAACATCTTTTGTATATAGGATGCGAGACTTATATCTAGGGCCAATACTAACTTTTGTGGCTAGAGTTATGATTTGTTCTACATTTCTAGCCCTAGTGTTTTCCTTTTGCTCATAGGTCCTTTCATTTGTTCTGTTATACCTCTCAATAGCCTCATATATGTTGCTTTCAATTTCACTTAATGATAGTTTGCTTTCATTTATTATCTGAATTAGTAAAGAGTGAAAGCGGTCATTAAGACCATAGGGTATAAACTACTGGAGAAAATCGTCAACTTTGACATCAATCTTTTTCAACACATTCATCACAGTTTTCATTGAGGGTACAAAGGCATATGGATCACCTGATAGTGTTAACTTAATTTCTACAAGTTTCTTAATTGCATCATATTTTTGTATCAAAGGAGTTGCAAATGCTTGCAATATAAATTACTTTGCCTCTTCATGGGACAGATTATCAATATCAAGATAATCAACAAGTGTTCTTGGTGACTTTGAGAACTGGTTCTTTAGATACATAAACTTGAAGTGATTTGACCAACTTTTTTTTTCAGTCAATTGCTCGAATTCATAAAAGAACTTAACTAAACACTGATCCATAGTATTTCATATTCAGGTAAAGGAACTTGAGGCATCCTTAACTAATATTTAAGGTTAACTACTGGGGTAGGCGTGATAACAGTTTCTAAAGTGGGAGCCTGTTGATTTTGTAAACTTAAGAAAACAGCCATTATCTTTCTTCTGGTAGTCTTCATCTATATTAATATTTTGTTCAATAGAACTTTCGTCTTCCTTCTCTATGACATGGTTCAATATTTTCAGACCTAAGCCTAAATGTTCTTCTTCTAACTGATTAAGTCTGGGAATGTGCAACAGTCTATCTTGTTCAGACAATCCTTCAAGATTAAATTAGACTGCATTATATATCTTTGTTACTCCTTACCCAGCGTAAAAACACCTTTCTTCAATATGTCTAGAGACATGTTTATAATTATACAAAGTTAACCTAATACAAGGCCTAGATAAAAGTAATTAATATTTCCAACACTAATGAAGAAATAGCTATATTACAGCTGACTATGATATATTCACTTAAAACAATATTCAAATTCTGAGCACAAACTCACTGCTTTCACATCATATACAAATAAGCCTATATCAAATATAAAAAAAGAAATCACAAAGCCGAGAAAGCTCCACCCACAACAAAAGGCTCAAAACACAAAGGACAGGGAGGTTAAGGATTGCACTTTATCCTGTTACGGTCGCCTTAAGGAAAAACTTAATATTTGATATCCCGCAAAGATATACAATTAAAGGTGACAAGGTCAAATCAATAATTAACTTCATTTATATTTAGTTACAACAGTCAAAATGAAAACTAAATTTACAACTTGTGCTAATTAACTTTAATTTCTTTGTTTGCTAGATTTCTCGTCATTTGTGCACTGTAACCGTGCTACTACGGGAGAGATAACCTTACACCAGACACCACTCCAGCACAACATGGTAACCACTGAATTTATACATCACCTGTCAAGTACAATGAAAATTGTGTAATGAAGGCCTGACCTTTTATTGTCGAGACCAGGGCATAAGCCTTTAATGATTATACTAAAATGTGAATATAATTTAAAAGTGCAGCGAGCCTAAGAGCAAACTTGTAATATTCTTAGTAAATAGCTTAGGAGTATAACTAGATTTAGGCTTGCCTGATACAATATTAATGTTCCTTACTAAGTTGAGTGCCTAGGTTAAAATTTAATAAAAAGTTTCTTTCTTCCAGTGCTTAGTCTTCTTAGCTATCATGCAAGCAAGTTTAATTGCCTAGTCAAAAGTTTCATGAGTTTATTAACGTTAATACGAGAAAGAAAAGCGTTGCTTTTTATCTTAACCCATGATACTTAAACTAAAAAAGTTATGCCAAAGTTAACGAGAAAATATTAGTGAAATGACAATAATTAAGTTCCTTCCAATTATCACGAACTATCAGGTAAAGTTTTTATAGGATATGCAAGTAAGGTTAATGAACTGACTTAATTCAAATCTAAGCAATTTGAAAATCGACTGAAACACGTGTGAATGTAACTTGACTCTTGCATACAAACTACTATAACCCAGGCCGCCTTTTCTCCCCAATCATTTGGTACTTCCTTTGTTTACTTTTTGCCTTCATCGTCAATGGCAGCTGTCCACGGCAAACTTATCATTAGTGACTCTTCATATTAGTCATAAAACAATGAGCTCTGTGGTTCATGCAGAATATAAAAGCAGCTACCACATGAAAAACGTTTAGAGGTCCTGTCGTTCTGGTATTCGATTTCCACTGCCCCTCTGGTTTTTGGCAGTTATAAACGTTATCTCTGCTTTAGGGCAGTATATGGTCACTTCTACTTTAAGACATAATATGGTCGTATCTGCTAAACATGTTATTTCATCTTTAGTCTCAGGTTTGAAAAGGTTAGTCAAGAAAAAATTTACCATGAATCAGTAGTCAAGTTATCATTATCAACACAGACCGTTCAGCAATAATAGAGTAATACTAAATTCTAATCTCTAATTATAACTTGGTGTTTACTGTACACAAGTAGAAGGGACTCAAAGCCTAAACTCTTAAACTCTTTTCTTAACAAGAAATAATAAAAAAAAATACCTTTAAAAGTATCCGAGAGTTTATGAAAATAAAATATACTCAAAGGTATCGGAGAGTTTATAAAAATATGAGAAATCCATACTGCACAAGTAAACAATAAATGTGAAATATATCTTGATATATTTTGTATAAAAGTTGGAAGAAATAATTAAGGGGTAGAGAATGTGATGGGTGTCGAGGGTTTGAGCGAAGTTGAAAATGAAAATGGAGCCCATTTCATAAGTTTCTGTACAGCAAACAATCTTTTCATTGAACGTACTCTTTTTCAACATAAGAACATACACAGGTATACATGGACTTCACCATGTGGCAATTACAAAAATAAGATAGATCACATTATCATCAATAAAAAGAAAAGGAGGACAATGAAAAATGTAAGAAGCTATAGAGGTGCAAATACAAGTAGTGATCACCAGCTCCTCATTGCCACATTGAAATTAAAACTGAAAGCACCCAACAGCATGATGGATAGAATACTTAGGTTTGATACAACTAAGCTTTTAGAAGAAAAGCACAGAAACATTTGCAATTGCATGTTGGAATGTTAGAGACTTTAAGAGACGAACAGACAATTAATAAAGAATGGTGTGATATTAAGAACGTACATCATTCAGTTGGTAGTGAAGTCTTGGGACACGCAGTTACAAGGAGAAAGCCAAGGATATCAAATGACACTTGGGATGCTATACATAGGAGCAAAAGACAGAAAAAGATTGTTGAAAGTTTTCGAGGAAATAAAGAAAATTAAAAGATAAAACATGCTTATTATTCCATTATTCACAGTGAGGTCAAAAGAAAAGCAAGGAATGACCGAAGGGAATATTTAGACAGTAAAACAAATGAGGCTGACAAAGCTATGAATTCAGGGGGTGGCTATGGTGTAAGAATTTCTCATAGAATTATTGATAGAATCTCGACAGGGGATAAGAAGAAGCAGCATGTGCCTATCAAAAAGAGAGATGGATCTATTATAGCAACAGAGGACAAAGAAAGACAACTTTGGATGGTGCACCTCAGTGAGGATATGAATAGGTGACATGAAGGGAATAATTTGATTGATATACCTGATGCTGAGGAAGACCTAAATGTGCCCATAAAGGAGTTTAGTGTGTTTTAAGTCGAAGCTATCCTCAAAAAAAAACTAAAGAGATTTAAATCCTTGGGATAAGATGGATTAACTGCTGAGATGATACTGGCTAAAAATGAAGTGACTCCTAGACTTCTTACAAGATTATCTTGTAGAATGTGGCATGAAGAGGTAAACCCTGATAATTATGAGTTAGGATTGTTGGTGAAAAAAAAATATATAAATAAAATGGAGACCTGAATGATTGCACTAATTACAGAGGCATAACACTTATGTCAGTTATTATGAAATTACATAATATGCTAATTCTAAAGAGACTTTAGAGAATGATTGATAAAAAGCTGAGAGATGAACAAGCAAGATTTTTAAATGATAGGAGTTGCACGGACCAAAAATTCTTTTTGAGTCCTAATGTACTGCAATGCGCATAATATAGAAACCCCCTTTTAATGGCAATTGTGGACTACAAAAAAGCCATTGATAGTGTGCAAAGGGACAATTTTTTTGAGAGTCATGATTTATTATGGAATTCCTCATAAATATGTAAATTTGGTTAAATCTGTTCATGAGCATAGCAAGTACAAAGTTAATTTAATAGAGTCGTATCGAATAAATTTCCAGTGAACAACGGAGTACTCTCAGGAAATGTGTTGTAACCTATGCTTTTTATCCTCCTCAAGGATTTTGTAATGCATAGAAGAGTTCGAGATGGTGGAGAGTGATTAGACTGGTTTGGTGAGTATACTGATGATGCTGTCCTGGTTAGCAGAACACCACAGGATTTGCAATGCTTGCTTACCAAAATGCATGAAATATCACATGAGGGTAGGCTGAAGATGAAAAGAAGAAAGACAGATGACAAGAAGGAAGTATGCAATGGAAGATGAAATGTCATTGGAAGGTAAAAGGATTAATGAGGTAGAATTATTTAAATATTTAGGAACTATCCTCTCCAATACAGGGTCTTTAGAATTAGAGTTTAGTGAAAGTTCCAAAAAGCAAATCAGACAATGGCCTGAAATTACCTATTAAAATCAGACTACTGTACATATCAGTTTAGTGAGATCGGTGTTACTCTGTGGACATGAGTCATATTATGAGAATGAAAGTCTCCAATGGATTTATTAGATTTGAGAACAAAGCCCTCAGAAGGATATTGGGCGTTAAATGGCATAACAGGATTAGAAAGGAAACTATAAGAGATATTACTCGAGCGCCTTATGTTGATGAGACCATGATGAGGGGTAGATGGAGATGGTTTGGGATGTTCTTCAAACTCCCCAAGAGAGCTTAATTCACCTGACGTTCAGTTGGGCTCCACAAACAGCTAGAAGAGTTGGAAGACCCAAGGCTACATAACTGAGGACTATGAAGCGCATAGTAGGAGATGATGAATGGAAACGTATTCAATTGAAAGCTCAAGATAAGAGACGACTGACGAAATCTTACCAAGGCCCTTTGTGTCAATTGGTGTAGGAAGATATAATGATGAACACCACATCGCCAATCCTTGAAGAAGATTTCCTCTCACTTTTCTATCTCATGGTTGATGACGCTCACCAACCATTAGTCAATGTGGAATCAAACTATTTGACATGTCTCCAACACGTGCCCCATTGACTTCTCTTTCAACTTAAGCACCCCACGAATGTATATGCCCGCTTCCTCATGTAGTACCTGGAAGGTTTGAAGTTTTCCATACGGAACTTTATAAATAGCTATGGTATATATCACCATATGAAGACAACTGAGACCCCAGTGTTAAGTAGATTATGGTGTGTGGCACTGGATTATTTGGCAGCAGCCAAACAAACATTAGCTGAAAGAGAGGGAAGGGCTTCATGCCCATGGTCATCATCCTTATACTTCGTCCTGAAGAAAGACAGCTCTCTATTCCAATGTGGGGATTACAGTCACCTGACCATACAAACAGAACTGGATCACTACCCTCTCCCAAACATCGCCAATGTTATCTCCTACTTGCATAAAGTGAAGGTCTCTCCACGCTCCACATACTGAAGAGGTATTATCAGGTGTCCATGAACCAAGAAGATTTTGCCTTCAGATCATACACCTTCAAATACTCCATTTTTACACTTCTTAATGCTCGGTACCCTTTTCGACGCCTCATGGATGGGATATATGGGGACCGCTCCTTCTGTTACCTAGATGATATACTTGTGTTCTCTTCCTTCAATGAACAACACCTTCGTCACCTACGCATCATGATTAACCACCTACAAAAGAACGTCCTTTAGTGCCAACTAAGTATCGATCGTAGGTCACAGCATCACTCCTGAAGGAGTCCACCCGCTCCCTGAGAAAGTAGCACATGTTATGAACTTCCATATCCTCTTGACCGTCAAAGCAATCGAAGAATTCATGGTCATAATCAAATATTAGCAACATTTCCAGCCAGCCATTACTGCCACTATTTTCCCCTTCTACGCCTCCCTCAAGGGCAAGTCATAAGACCTGAAGTATGGTCCCCTTCAACAAGTGGTCCTCTACAACACAATAAATGCTCTATTAACCACTGCGGTTCTCACTTTTCCATTGTCCCATGCACCTCTCCTTTTCTCCCAAGATGATAGCGATGTCGCTATTGGTGCAGTACTTAAGCAGGTGGTCAAAACGGTAGCCTTCATAATTGGCCTTCTTCATTACAAAACTGTCCAAGGCGTAATTTGGCTAGTTTATCATCGCCCATGAATTGCTGGTAGGGCACTTGAATGTCTGTCACTTCTGCCAAATCCTGGAACGAACACCATTTGTCATTTTCATGGACCATAAGCTTCTAGTGAATGCCTTCACTTGGCAATGTGAGGCCTTATCTGTCTGTCTGTGCCATCACCTGTCTGTTGTGGCTGAATACAATTGCACCTTTCAAGACGTCCCTGGGAAAAGGACTCCTGTTACTGATTCCCTGTCAAGAAATGAATTGGCCGTCATTCACCTGTGATTGATTTACAATATCTTGACAGAAGTCGAACGAAAAGACTCATTGTATCAAACATGAAGGACATCTACACACCCTCCTCTGTAATGTCAGTACTGGTAGACCTGGATCGTGGATGTTCTTAAAGGTGTTTGATTTCATTCATGGCTTTTCACATCCCCGTGCCAATCTACTGCACAGCTACTGAAGAGGAAGTACATTTTGTACGGCATCACAAAGGATGCTAAGGTTTGCATCCACTCCTTTAATTCATGACAAACTTTAAAAGTACACCGACACAAGGATTCAGAAGTAAGCTTTTTTTTTCTCAACCTCACCGTCACTTTACCTACATTCACGTCGAGGTAGTAGGTCCCCTACCCACATCACATGGACATTGTTACCTGTTTACCATCTTTGGCCGCTCCAACCATTTGCCTGAAGCCATTCCTAAGGAAACTGCAACGTCAAACTCATGTACATCTGCCTTAATCAAAGGATGGATAGCAAGATTTGTTATCCTTGAACATATTACTTCAGACAAGAGTACCACTTTCACCTCCCAATTATGCACATCATTAGTGAACCTTCTGGGAATAGTTCTACATTTGACAACCACCTACAATCTTGCTGTCAACAAAGTGATTGAAAAATTTTATCATATCCTCAAAGCAGCTCTGATGTTAGGCTGCAAGGAGTCCTACTGGTTCTCCATCTTCCCTTGGTCCTCCTGGGACTAAGGACCATTCCTAAAGAGGTCAGCAACCTTCTTCGACAATACCCGGCACCTATGTCACGTGGAGGACCAATATACCCCATGCTACCAGACCTACAAGCCCCCTAGTAAAGAGACACATACCAACAGAACTGCGCTAAGCATCGCAGGTTTTCCTGAGCAAGACAATAGAAAACCTGCTAACGCCCCTCTACACAGACCATCTCCTCGTTATCTGTCATAGACCAGAAGCATTCTTACCTAACATTTGTGGCAGTGATCACCTAAAACCTACGTATCTTTTGCCAGATGACCCCCATAGATGCTTGTACACTGTAACGGTTTTCTATTTATATCTCATCTTCTCTGCACTGTTAATAGACCAACCTGTGTGAGCATGCTAGTTTGCCTTTGATTAAGTTTGATTTTTTTTTTACATTCTTGCTCGCAAGTGTCTGAATATAAACCCCATGATTGTTTAATAAAATCAAGTTGCATTTCAGTTACAAAATAGCAGCTCAATCGCAAAATATTGTGGATTTGACAATAAATGAGCAATATGCAGTATGAAATGTTGAATGCTTTGAAACGAGCATGATAAAAGGACTGTGAAGTTCTTGTAGAGAGTAGGGATACCGGGCTGTTTAGGATAATAAAAGATACCCTTAGAGTAAAGTAAAAAGTTAAGTATTACACTTCATATATTTGGTGTGGAGAGGGTTTTAGAATATATATTCATAGGTGGAAGTATGGAGGAACGTCTATACTATATAACAACTTTCATAGTTTTTTTTTTTTTTCAGGGGTATGTTAGACAGACAGAAAAGACGGACAAATTGCTTTTGAATGACTATGATGATCGTTCAAGTTTATTTGTTCTTTTCTTGCTTTCTGCTTTTCAATATAAACTTTCAAATCGATTATTCCTGTTCACCTCAGGAAAAAAAAAGCACATGTTTGATTAATAGTATGTTCCTTGTCATTATTATAAAACAAAATTTCTCTCTCTCTCTCTCTCTCTCTCTCTCTCTCTCTCTCTCTCTCTCTCTCTCTCTCTCTCTCTCTCTCGTTGCTGTGACCTATTGGTAACGTCTCTGCCCTGTAATCGCCTGACAAGAGTTTGAGTATCGCTCAAACTCGTTAGATCCTTTAGTGTGTGACAACTCACCATCCTTATAAGTTAAGGATGTGGTGTTTGGGGGAGTCTATGGGTCTACCTGTTGATGCATTAGTAGTCATTGCCTAGCCCGCCTTGGTCCTAGGTTGGGTGGCGATGGTGCTTTAGCGCTGATCAGATGTTTATATGCTCAGTCTTTTGGGCATCGTCCTGCTCGATAGCGTAATATCACTGTCCCCTGCCTCTACCATTCATGAGCAGCCTTCAAACCTTCATTCGCACGAATCACGAATCTCTTGGCTGGAAAGGGGAATTGGGCTATGATCATAGCATATATAATCAATATATAGGAAATTTTCCTGCTCCCTAGGGCAATGTCATTGTCTCTTGCCTCTACATATGCGTTCTATTATCCCCCTCTCTCTCTCTCTCTCTCTCTCTCTCTCTCTCTCTCTCTCTCTCTCTCTCTCTCTCTCTCGTTGTTTTGGCATATTGGTAACGTATCAGCTTGGTGATCCCCAGAAGGGTGTTTGAGTCACACTCAAACTCGTTAGTATCTTTTAGAGTCTGATAACTCACCATCCTTTTAAGCTAAGGGCGTGGTGTTTAGGGGAACCTAAAGGTCTATCTGCTTAAGCATCTGTGATCATTGCCTGCCTCTCACTGATCCAAGCTTGTATGGTGAGGGGATTTGGGCGCTGATCATAGTATGCAAGGTTAATATCTAGGGAATTTTCTCGCTTGTGAGGACAGTGTCACTGTCCCTTACCTCTACCATTCATGACTGGCCTTTAAACATTTAAAAATTATCCCAAATCAATGATAGAGCATGGAAAGACCTTTTTTTGGCTTAGTGTAAATTGGTGTTTACACACGTAGTGATTCAGCAAGTACACAGTAGGCTAGAGTGACAGCATTCCCTCTCTGGCGCTCAACCAATGAAAAACTTAAAAGAAAAAGAAAATTTATCGAAGAACGTTGAGATGAGGGCCTATGGACATTGAACTCTGTCTATGAACGCCCAAAGAGTTTTAAACTTTGAACTCCTTCCCGTCCAGTCACTGCTCGATGGTGGTGGTTCTCTTCTCATCACAATCATCATCCCTGTCCGTCGTCCTGAACCTATGGTCAACCCTTTCAAAATAACCACGTATCTTCTGGGCAGTGGCATCTTAAACAATCAAACAGTTAAATCTGGCCTGTTATGAAATTTCAAATTAAATGACTTGATTCCAATGAGTCTTTCCAGACAGATGAATATGCCTTCAAGATCTATTCCATTAAGACCTGTATCATTAGAATCAATGCATCTTAGAATGAAGCTTCAACGGCCTCCTCAGGCCTAATGGCCGAGTGTGTGGGCAAAGCAGCCTAAGGTTCGACCTCTTTGACGTTTTGTTTCCGATGTCATTAGATTACATTGAATTTTCTGCTGCCATGCATTCTACCGATTAGGCAAATGTGATGCGTGTTTGATTAATGTTTCCGTTTGTTTTCTTTGTTTTATATCATTATATGAATATAAAACATATAATGTATTCTTTAACTTTAGTGACTTCCTTCTAAGGAAGACCTGATATTGTAATAGGCAAGCAACATATAGATAATGGATAAATGAGTAATATTCATTTTACGATTATTAAAAAAAGTGTAGATAACATTATTCATGTGAATATACTTGATAACAGAGAGTGAGAAAACTAACTTTGGAAATTTATAAGGAAACGAGCTTTATATTTTCAATGCACTATCATGTTTTAGAAAAATTCTTGGAAGTTTGAATCTCAAATAGATAACAATAATAATAATGATATAATAGTATCTTCAGGACATTCAGTTAGGGTGAATGTAAATCTTGCAATATTTATCAGGGTACGAAAAAAATAGACTCACTTTATCCATAAAGTCTTCATCCATTAGGGCCTTGAATCGAAAGAACAGAACGTAAACATTTTTATGATTTAGTTGCGAAATTGATGATGATTATATGTATAAGTCGAAAGAGTAGTAGAACAATTGAATGAAAAGTAGCAACAATGGAAAACATTTCTACGGTATAAGATTTCACACCTGAAAGAAAGGCAAAGACAGAATTTGAGGCAATATGCAGTCATCAGGGAAAGAGATGAAAATATATTGCATAAGACTGAAGACATTAAGAGGAGATAGAGAAAAAAAAATGATCAACTATTGAATATGAATAATGAAATTGAAAGATAGGAGCTCGAAGCATAAAGTGTGGAGGTACCAGTAAAACGGAGATACGAAATACAAAAATAATGGGGGCATTGACTAAAATGAAAAAGGGTAAAGCGCTGGTCCATCAGAATTTCAAAATAAAGTGGTCACGATTACCAGCTACAGAGGGGGAAAGGGGATTCTGGATTTTATGCGGTAACCTACATGGGGGAAAAGTAATAGAGCTTGTTTTGAAAGCTTAATATAGTACTAGATGAGATGCTAAGAGAGATTGTTAAGATTGGGAAATAGCATTGTGGATTCATGAGGGGAGAGGGACTGTGGATGGCATCTTTATAGTAAGGCAACTAGAGAAAAGAAGCTCTTCTGTGTTTTTGTAGAGCTAGAGAAGGTTTATGATAGAATACCAAGAGAAGAGACTTTTACCTTGTGCATGAAGAAGATTAAAGTCCCTGAGAAGTTGGTTAGAAAGGTAGAGTTAATATACAAAAGAACAAAGACAAAATTATAACAGCAGTTGGAAAAACATAAACCTTTGAAGTTAGTGTTGGATTACAACAGTGGTCAGCATTAAGCCTGTTTTTATTTGCGCTTCATTTGGATGTGTGAAGTGAAGAGATCAGAAATGAATAGTTCTGACAGTTGCTATATGCAGATAATTTGGTGATCATCGCTGAAAATAAGGAATCCTTATAGAGAAGGTTCGTAGAATGTCAAGAGACCTTGGAGAGAGGTGGATTGAGAGTAAATGTGGATACGAATGAAGCTATGGTGAGCAGTAGGGAAGATAGAGACTGGATAGCCATACATAAAAGTAGAGGAGCAGTTATATTACACGTGAAAAATTTAGATACTTGGGGCCTATTATAACTCTGGAGGGAGGACGCAAGGCTGAATTTGAGAATAGGATAAAAGCAGCCTGGGGGATGTTGAAGAAGGTACAAAGGGTGATATGTGACAAGAAACTGTTAATCAAGGTAAAAATAAAGACCTATAACATAGAAATATGCCCAGTGTTAATGTATATATCGGAAACATTGGTTCTAAAACGAAAAGAGGAAGCAAACCTTGAGAAAACCGGGGTGAGAATGTTGAGGTAAATTATGGAATATCACTGACGGAAAGATTGTAAAATGATGGAATTAAAAAGATGGAATGAGTAAAAAATAAATACAGAAGTGATAAAAGTGTCACGAATGAGATGGTGTGGGCATATGTTAAGGATGAATGGTGGGGAGGAGCCCATTTTTCGGGAGGGGTGGGAGATCGAGCAAGAGCCAGAGAATTAGATGGCGAGATAAGGTTAGGAATGATAAAGAGAGAAGAGGTTTGGTGAAAGAGAATTTATTTCGTTGAAGGCATTGAAGAGGGCGCATCATGCAACCCATCCCTGAATGAGGGAAAACGGTGCGAAAGAAGAAGATATGTCAAAAGTCTATTAAATAATGACAATACAAGTGCTCAATAATAATAATAATAATAATAATAATAATAATAATAATAATAATAATAATAATAATAATAATAATAATAATAATAATAATAACATACTAAATTTCATAAAATGGATATTTGACTAACAATTCAAGCTTTTCAATAAAGCTGAGGAAAATCTTAACCTGGTAAAAAGTTTAGAAACTAAACTTGAATTGGAAACCTCTTACTAAGCTTTGAAAAGTCTCCACCCGACGAGAGAGAGAGAGAGAGAGAGAGAGAGAGAGAGAGAGAGAGAGAGAGAGAGAGAGAGAGAGAGAGAGAGAGAGAGTGCTTAGATTAACCAAAAAATATATTTTAATGGAAAGACATTCATAACTATATAACTAAAATGGCAGGCCCTAGCCACTCCAAGTAGTTTTATTTTACTCCTAACTCCACTGCGTACTTTTCTTCGATGTATTTGCTTCAAAATATGTTGGATTTGCCTTTGTATCATATCCCACACGTCTAAAAAGGTTCCTTGAAATTGGTTTGCTAATTTTGGAGTAATGTTCACAAGCAAAACAAGAATGGGCCCTCGGTAGAGTGCATACCATTCCGTATATCATTGTATATATCACAAGATCGGCAATAGAGTTATGCAAAACAGATAAAAAATGGCCACAATATGGCAGGAAGATGTTGCCCATCTTTTTGTGACCTTGCCCTTGACTTTTGACCGAATCACTATCAAAATCTAATCAAATTGTTGTTGTATCATGGTCAATCATCCCAAAAAATCATGATGTTGGAGCAAATACTGTATGAGTTATACGAGTTACAAACATTCAGAAACACACTGCCATTCTTACAAACATATTGCTATCAATAAAACCCTCGGAAGAAGTTGACAGAGGTAAAAATTAAATTACATAATATTTTCCAATTACTTATCAATGTAGTTATTTTACAGTACTGCTGCGTAATTGTTCTTTGGTGTACTTTATCTTAAATGTTACATACCCAACATGACTACTAAGTTTGACTCAAAATCGGTACAGTAGTTTTTTGTGTAAAGTTGTTTGCAAGCAAACAAACAGACAGGGTTGAATACCTACCCTTCCCAAAATCTTTGATTTTGGCGAAATCTCGTGAAGGGTATGTATTGACGCCTTTCTGGTTGTTTGTTTGTTTGATCATGAGCAATTTTACACAAATACCCCTGTACCAGTTTTGACATGGTAATTGGAGACCGGTAAATAACACTATGGAAAATCCCACTTTGAAGAATTACACTTGGTAAATGTCTCTATTTCACGTCGTAAGAGGATTGGTAAGGAAACTTTAGACCGAGACAATATATATATCTACTCAAGAAGGTCAAATGGAGTTGGAAGAGAAGAGGTAGGAATGATGATGACACCAAGAGCAGAACTGGCATTAACCGAGTAGAGAGACATAAATAGTAGATTGTTACTAGCAAAGTTCAAATGAAAGCAGTGCAATATGGGTGTTATAATTTGCTATGCTCCAGTAAATGATTCCACTGACGAAAGGAAAGATGATTACTACAAAGAACTGCAGTGGGTAAAAGAATAGATCCCTGAGAGAGATATGAAAATTGTGATTGGCGACTTCAATACTATAGCTGGAAGAACTAATCAAGGGATAGAGAATGTGATGGGTGTCGAGGTTCTTGGCGAAGTTGCAAAGCAAAAATTAGCACATTCCATAAGTTTCTGTCCAGCAAACAAGCTTGTCATTGGAGATACTCTCTTTCAATATCCACAAGTATACATGAACTTCACCATGCGGCATTTAGTTGCAGATGTGTGAACCCAGTCTAAGGGATTAAGGAAGTCAAAGAATGAAGGCAATCAATTAGGTTAAGCAGGAAGAGATAGAGTCATTCTGATTAGTACTAGGCCAATGAAAGGCAGGGCTTTAATATATCTCTGTATACATAAGCTCAGTGTGTTTGGGGGATATGAGCAGCCAGCTGTGTCTGAAGATGGTTGCTATATGAGAATGCACATGGGGTTATGTTTCTAGAATTAATCCTGTTTATAGTAAGGGGTAGGTTAAGGTTAAGTTTTCTTTTAAGTTTAATTTTATGTAGCTAGTGTTTTTGTAGTTTCTTACAGTGTTAATCTGTGTCATTGCCTAGTTAGAAGTAAATAGCATAAACAGATGTCCTTTAGGTTTTTCTTTTTTTTTTATCATGTAAAATGGTTTTTTGTTCTTTTTCTGATTATATCAGTAATCAACCTAAAGGTAATCTTATTTTTACTCCTCGGCGAGAAACTATTTATATTCATATTTCATTTCCATATTAATCTCGATGGTTGTCACCTTTTGCGCCCATGATAAAATATTCCATTTTTCATTGTGTCCATTTATTTTATATATTAGCATACTTCCTAGTATTTTTGCATTCTATGATTGACTTAAAAATTATAAAATCTCCATTCATCAATGATAAACCAAACTATCTATGTATTACCATTACCAAAAGTGCAAAAGAGTTGCCTCTATTATCTTTTATTGTGTTTTTTGGACGATCACGAAGTGCGTGAACTTCAGCCTCATGTGGAACCTGACTTCCTCAGAGCATGTACATGTTTGCACGCCACCAATCTTAGGCGTCTGGCTTTGGGTATTGTTCTGGCCTGTTTTCTCAAACCTTTTCATTTCGCGCCTTTTTCTTCTTTTTCTTATCTACATCTTTTTGTTTTTATTTTGATTTGTGGGGTTATATCACCATGTAACAATATATATATATATATATATATATATATATATATATATATATATATATATATATATATATATATATATATATATATATATATATATATATATATATATATATATCACGCTCCCGAAACCTGCTGTACCTACCCAAGAAAACATTATGTTGTTCCAATAAACGAAATTAATATAAAGATCCTGTGTCCCTAAATATTACATATGTCCCTGTTACTCATTTTAGCTCAGAGCTTATATTGGTAAACATTAATATTGATGACAGCAGGGATATAATAAAATGGGAGTGGAAACGTTTCCCATTTATTTCGGAGACAGATAGCACAGAGAGGACTTTATATATCTGTGGAATATCGTTAAATAAGGAGAAATGGTTTTCTGGTTTTGTTGAAAAAAAAATACGTAATATAAATAATTTCTCTTTTGTTATGCTAATAATATTTTATCTAAAGAAGCAGAGTTTTTGATTTTGCGTAAAACATTGATAACAAGTACCAAATAGCAAATATCAGCTAAATTAATATTTATATTATTTTTTGAAGGTAAAACTAAGAACTGAATGGGACACGATCTGAAGAGTAAGGATGTGGTCACAGGAGTATCATAAAAATTCAAGAAGTTATAGAAGAAAAAAAAAGAGAGATTTTGATAAAAGTAGACTGAACAAGAACAATCAGAGTTGGCAGACCTCCGCCAAGGGTTATTTTCAACATTTAACTAAAGGCTACAAACACCGCCGCCCACTTTTCATATGCTGACTGTACAGTACATGGTGAAAAGTGCAATATTGATCCAGAATCGTTATCTTGATCCAATTTACCTCCAAAATTGTATGCTTTCTTCCGATGCATAATATCTATCCATTATCAAAATTTGGTGAAAATCCAATGTTTCAGTTTGTTTTGATGTAATCTTTAAAATAGTGAAAAATTCAGATCCGGTTCTAGAATCCAGATCCGGTACCAGATAATCTCCAAAAGTTACTGGCTGTTCATGGCCTGAGGTCTATCTTTGGTGGAAATTTTGTCAAAATCCGTTGATTTGTTATAAAGTTATCTTTAAAACTGTGAAAAATGCAAATTCTGATCTAGAATCGGGATCCGGACCAGGATTATCTCCAAAATTTAATGTGGTCGTCCATGACCTAAGATCTATTTGTTGAGAAAATTTCGTCAAATCTGTCGTCTACTTTTGACATAATCCTCTCCACAGACACTCAGAGAAATTAATAAATAGAAAAACCCACTTTTAAATATAACTTCCTTGGTGGAGGTAATAACAATAGCAATGAAAAATACAGCATACAGAAGGGGAAGTTTGGAATGTTTTAATACCAATGTAAGCTAAAAGGCAACACTGAATTAATGGGTTGATAACTGAATTAGTACAAAAACACTTCTACTAAACTATACATAATATTATGATACAATGATTCTGAGAAATATACGATATCATCAATAAGTATATACCAAAAATTAATTTTTAAGGCTTTGGAAGTGTAGGACATGGAACCGAGAAAATAACAACTAGCGAGTAATATTACTGAATTATAGAGAAATGTAATATACTGGAGCAAAACACATTGCATCATACTATTGATCACATAATTAAAAAAAAGCTGTGTTATTAGGAATTTTGCACTCACGTTAGTCAAAAGATTCCGATCATATTTATTTACTATTTCCATGGAAATTTTGTTTCCAGATACCAAGAACAAAGTGTGAGAAAAATTAATGCTAAAAAAGATTGAGAAAAAAAGACTAATATTGTCCACAAATACTTTTATCCTTTTAATCATTGTCAACGTTTGGCTTTTGAAGAGCACGTAAGTATTAGTTTCTCTCAAAATCTCCAGATGAGAATTGAGACAATGTTGGGAAACAATTTCATGAGTTGGCTGTAGATTTTTTTTCTCTCTTTTTAGCTTGGCGATGACGTTTTCATAAGTAACGGTGATAATTTATTTGAAAGATTTGCTAGAATAGCGTCGAAATTTTTTGTACGTATAATTTTGTAGCATGAAAAGACTAATAGCCAATGCTGGAATCATCATGCATTATCTGGGGATGAAGGTAGAAAGAACCTCGAGGAGTTCTTGTCAAAGTTAGCGTTCAATATCGTCTCTAAATGTGAAAGATAAGACTTAAATGAATAAATCGTTATAAAAACCTCAACCCATATCAAGGCATTATCCACGTAAGGTCAAGCACATTTAATCATGCAAATCATCTGCAGAATGTTTATAACAACAACAACCACAACCACAACCACAACCACAACCACAACCACAACCACAACCACAACCAACGCATCTGTTTATAGCCCATGGCAGGTCATGGGCTTCAGACGTGTCAATTCATGTGTGGGGTTTGGCTAGATGTCATAATCACGCTGTCTAGTGCGGATTGATGATGGTGGGAGATTTTCGTCTGATCGCTACTAGCAGACAAATCTAGTATTGGTGGTCACGACTAGCACAGTTTGGTAATCATGGGATACGCAGACCCTTTCACCCCGTGAAGTCATCCCCACTCAGTTCTTTTCAAATAGTAAACAAATAAACCGCCAAATAGTTTTGAGATTATAATTCGTTGACAGTAATTCGATTAAGAAAAAAAGAGAAAAAAAATGATATTATTTCACGTTACTAACTATCACTCAAAATACCATGTTGAAGAGCAGATTAGTTATCAGATAGTACTGTTAAAATATACAAGGAATGAACAATAAATTTTATAAACGTGACCTATAAAGCTTTGCGAATGATATTAGGTTCGTATATTCTTCATAATGTGTTAACTTGAATTAAGCTTTATAATTTATATAAAGGAGATAATTTAAAGCTTCGAAAAGGAATGATAAAGAATCCAGTGAAAGATTTAGAAACATAATTGATTATGGCTTTCAGTCTAATTTGATATGTAAATACGACAAGAAATATCATAAACCTATTAGATATAAGGTATAAATATTACTCTTTGACATGTCTCCAACGTGTTTAAGCATCCTATAAACTTTCTAAAAACTCATAAATATCCATTACAATTACTCACAGAATGAGAGAAACAGATACAGTATGTACACGTACAAGGATAAGGTGCTGAGTATCTGAATGACAAGGTAGTGCGATCAACCAAGCTGGTAGTCTAGGCTAGTACTATATCCCTCTAATACCCACTGCACGCATCTAGTCCTCATTATGATTGCAGAATTGTAGGAAGGGAGTATACTGCACGTGCAAAGAAATTGCCTGATTATTCAATCTGTGTGCGGAACAAGGACACATCATAGAGGTAAGTGTTGGTTCCAGAAGTATTCCTTGATTCACTAGGTGTGGTATCTGAATTGGTTCTTGGTGCCCTTAAATACATACCAGTCAGTTAATAAGTAATAAAGATTTCCGTCATAACAGCATTTTCTTAAGATTAGAAATGGGTAAATGACTGTTAAATTAGGAAAGCATTTCTTCTTCAACTTTTCTTCGAATATTTTCTATAAAAAATCAACGACCCTCTAATTATAGCTGAAACATTCTTCGTAAAGTTCAGACCTTCGAATTATTCAGTGAAAAGGAAAAAAAAAATCGTTGATGTAAACGTTTTTATAAATCTCCGCCAATAACTCGTGAAGTTGGCTGACTTATATTTCATTATAAGAAAAATTCGAGGCTATTATTATACAATATGCCGAACAATCCTTCATATTCAAATATAAGCTAATATGGCTATGAAAAGCAGCATTGTTGAAAAGTCACAATACCTTCGTTGATTATTCTAGGCTCCAAAAGGAACAAAGTTAAGGTCTGACATTTTCTCACACATTCAAGCATATTCTTTATTATACTGCTTCTCTATTTACATGGAATTATTATATTATACTCGAGCTTCTACTTTTGATTGCTTGTATGTAAAAACACATAACAGTTATATACTGCACGAATAATATCAGGGTATTGTGAAGATTAACTATTAGAAATTTACAAAGGATACAAAAGAACGGAAGGTATGCATCAATTTGCCAGAT
>NC_090755.1:37928647-37943647 GCF_036898095.1 Palaemon carinicauda | reverse complement strand
TCAATACTACTCAGTACTCTAGAAGTTTTATTCCAGCTGTTACCAAGTTGTGGAATGATGTTCCTAATCGGGTAGTTGAATCAGTAGAACTTCAAAAGTTCAAAGTTGGAGCAAATTGCTTTTCTGTTGACCAGGCGGACATGATTCTTTTTATAGTTTATATATGACATATTTATTTTTGACGTTGTTAATAGTTTATATATGACATATCTGTTTTGATGTTGTTACTTTTTTAGAACGATTTATTGTTAATTTGTTCTCTTTATTTATTTATTTCCTTATTTCCTTTCCTCACTGAGCTATTTATCCCTATTGGAGCTCCTGGGCTTATAGCACCTTGCTTTTCCAATTAGGGCTGTAGCTTGGATAGTAATTATAATAATAATGATATATAAACGGTTGATGATAATATTGAAATTCAAACTTTAGAAATATGACATATATAAAGGCAAGATTAAGCAGGTCTTTCTAATAGGAGAGAGAGAGAGAGAGAGAGAGAGAGAGAGAGAGAGAGAGAGAGAGAGAGACAGAACAATCGTATTACAATATAGGAGCAAATATGAAATACACATGGATTATATTGCTCTCCCCCTAAAACAGATATACAATGGAAAAAGGGCACCATGCCCTAGGGAGGCAAATTATAGGCGGTTCATATTGCAGGAGATACACAGATTTCAGGTGATCAATGGAGACCCAACCTTCTTTACCACGAATGCTAATTAAGAAAGCCTTTGGCTTGTCATGGATAACAAGGAAAGGGTTAATGTAAAGGAGTGTCAGCGGTACCTTGCAAGTGTCGGTGCCGACGAAGACCTGTGTTATGGTGTTAAAATCTTTGGGTATGTGTTGCATCGCTAGGATCTTGTAAGTTTGGCAGCAAAGAATAAATTTCTCTACAACGTGACGAAGGCGCTGTATGTAATATGAGGTTGGGAAATAAAAAATGAAATCCAGCAGACACTAACGGGTTGTAGGTGGTTTTCTGATGCAGAGTGATTCCCAGTAGATTTGCTAGTGATGTCCACATTTGAGAAGTAAAAATAGTACCAGTCAGAAGTAATATGCTCAGGGATATAAAATCTTGCTGACCACCCTAAGAATAAGGAGGGTATACACGAGAGTGGTGTTGTAGTTTGCATGGGGATGTCTCAGGCCAACGAGTGGAACAGTCAATGACAGTATACAGGTAACAGAATCCGTGTTATGTGGTTAGCAGGCCTAATACATCAATAGAAATGTTGGCAAAATGACGCTGAATGTGAGGAAAAGTGACGACTCCAGAATCCGTGTGTCAATGTACTCTTAGAGTTTGGCATGAAGTAAAGACTTGATCACAATCCTTAGCAACATTACTAATGCTGTGCCAAATGACCTTCATCTTCATTAGCTGTGCAGCAAATTTGTGTGAGGGATGTGAGAGATCATGGACTAAATAAAAAAAAACCTGCCTGAGCAAGAGGGCAGGTATCCACGGTTGTTGAGGCCTGCCAGTACTGATGTCATGGAAGAGGGTGGCATTAGACTTGTCGAGGTTGACGTTTCCCAAGCAGAGGGATCGGCAGGATTTCTTGCAGTCTTGGCACCCTGAACCTTTTTGTTGGGCTTCTCCCAAAACATTGTGATCCAATCACAGAAGAATGGTGGCCCTATGTTTCTTGACAGGGCATCGGCAACGGGATTTCTGTTAACAGAAACTTATTGAAGATTGCAGTCGTATTCATCCACAGTGGAGAGATGTCGCTATTGACCAGTCTCATCAGGTGTCAGACTGTCAAGTGAAGGCCTGCATGTGGTCTGTGGAAATGACGAAGAGCGTACACTCCAAGAATTGGCTAAAGTGACGAAAAGCAAAATGCACCACCAGTACTTCGTGGTCAAAGGTAGAGTAGCTATATTCTGAATTGGACAATTTCCTACTGAAAAAGCCAAATGGGCGGGGTGAGCGGTTGACCACCAGCTTGATTATTGCGCCAATATTTATTTCACTAGCATTGGTTGAGAGATATAGAGGGGCTTGCAGTGCAGGAAAAGTGGGAGCAGATCCAGTTGATGGGACATTCTTTATGTTACAGAATGCTGCTTCCTGAAGGGTATCTCACTTCAGGTCTTTTGATTAACTGTTGAGGGAGGCGTAGGTAAGGGCATGAGTTGTGGCAATCACTAGCAAGAATGAGTAATAATAGTTTATCACAGCCAAGAATTCTTGCAGAGCTTTGATGGGTGAGGACGTGGAGAAGTTGTCAACAGCTGACACCTTCCCAGGAAAATGGTGAACTCCTTGAAGAGTGATGCCTTTTCCTAACAACGATACTTCATTGGTGTCAAAGGTGCACTTGTTATACTGAACTATACGGCCATTCTGTTGTAGGCAGTTGAGAATGATGCTTAGGTGATAGAGGCGATCCTCTTTGGAAGAGGACACAAGTATCTCATGCATATAACAAATGCAGAAGGGTAGTTTCTTTAAGAGGCCATCCATGAGGCATTGAAAAATGCCCCCAATTTCACGACGGCCAAACCAGGAATAATTTAATGTGTATTAGCCCAAGCGGGTGTTGATGTTAATTTGGGGAATATCTTCTAGGTACATAGGCACCTGATAATATCCCTTCCGGAGGTCGAGAGGGGAGAAAACCTTCACTTTGTGCAAGTATGAGGTAATGGTGGTGATGCTGGGTGGGATGGCAGAAATCTGGTTCTGTCCGCATGTTCAGATAATTTTAATCGCCACAAGGGAGCAGGAGGTGTCCTTTTTCAGAACGATGTGTAGGCATGATGAGCATGGGTTTCAGGCCTTTTGACAATTGACCATTTCTTCCATTTTTGGCAAACACCATGGGTCACGATGTCTTGACATGATGATAAATACCATGCCTCATGGGAATAGTGGGCGTTTGGCAAAGTTCTGGTCAGAAGACTTCCAGGTAAGACATGAGGATATTAATATAGGCATATATGGGTGTACTAATGTCGAATGTAAGGCTGGAGGAACCGAGATCAAGAGGTGACGACAAGTACGAGTCTACATTGACTAAACGTCTATATGCTACATTAACTGGTTTGAAATGTTAGAGGAATTCCACACCATTTATTAGAAATGTTATGTTGGTAACAAGAAACTTCCATTGGAAGTTGGTGCTCTTAAATGATAGCGTGAATATCTTGTATCCATGGGTAGGTACCATTCGGACGTCAGCTTGATTACAATGACTACTTGATGTGCTGAAGAATAACATTGGTAGAAGGGAACGGGAAGCACCAGTGTCTACCAAAAACCACACATTGTTCCCTGCATCATGTAAGAATAAAAGATTAGTTACAGCAGAGGTCACTGCCACAAACAATGGCATGCTTAAAAGTATTTTTACCACATTTCTTTGCAGCTGCCCTGAATTTAGAGTGGCAGTAGTATACTGTGACTAATGGTCATCGTTAAGTGGCTGTAGAGGATGTTGGTATGAGCAAGAGCATGTGATGGCATATGTGGACAGTGAGTGGCTTTGACGCTGGCAGGCATCTATGTTTACTGAATTCTCGTCAACTTCAGACACTGGGGAATAGTTGTCTTCTTCATCAAGAGTGGAGACGTTGATGGAGGTCTTGCAGGTGGTGATGTGGCTCTCTGTATGGGAGTCGAATTTGGTCATCAATTCCTTCATAGACAAGGTATCGATACAATGGGATGTCGGTGCATACTTATTAGGCTAAGGGTCTTACCCGAAGGGCACGAAGAAGTTTCACTTCCTGATAAGAGCTGACTATGGCAGATAGCAGGTGAGCAATATTAGTAATTTCCCTAAGGGACAGCAAACCTTTTGGTCCCCACACGGCTGTTGGAAGCCCTTAAAAATCTTGGCTACGTGGGAGGCTGGCAATAGTGTGTACTAGTAAAGGAAGTATGTTTTGATGACATCATACTCTACAAGGGGGGCCCTTTGCTGCAAAGCCAATCAGAGATAATAGGCTAAGCATCCTCTGGTATCTCTGAGACGACATAATCTGCTGTGCTTTTTTAGTGAGTCATGCCCTTGATGCAGAGCAAAACTTCGGCGTGCTGAAACGAGGGAAACTCTTCTCTATTGACAAAGGGCGGCATTTCTATTGATAAGGTGTAGATATATGAGCAGGGTTCGGTGGGTGGTGGAATCATCAAGGTGTAGGCCTCAGCGGTGAGCAAGAAGGTGGAGGTCAGCTGTTCACTACATGGTTACCAATGTAGCAGGCAGTGACTATCAGAAAGACGGGCTGGGCATGTCTGTTTTATTGACGTGACATATCAAGCTTATATAACAATGGTTGAGGATAATGAAGACATAAAAATTTTAATAATATGAAATATGAAATTCAAAGCTCATACAGACTTTTTATTATCAGTGCAGGAGAGAGAGAGAGAGAGAGAGAGAGAGAGAGAGAGAGAGAGAGAGAGAGCAATTACATTACAATGTATGATCATGTAGGAAAAATATTAAAAAAGCATTACAATATATCTTTCTCTTATAAACAAGAAGTTATCTCCAATTAACCTCCATAATACCAGATACAGTATACCACAAAAAGGTTTATAGCTCTTTTTAAAGTAAAGTCTAAATAAATCATGTCAAAATAACATGATTCTGTCCATAAATGCTTAAAGTCTACCTTTGGAGCTATCACCTATTCTACCTGCCAACGAAGTGATATGTATTTGCTCCACTCAGACAGCAGCAACGGGAGCAAGCAAGACTGCAGGGATCCAAACAAAACGAGCCTCTCGGTTCAACTCTGTTTTATTCTCTCGTTAAGTCAGTTACATAAATTCCAGATGACTCTTGGAAAATAGTAAACAGTTACAAAAACCTAGAATATCACACTATATATCCCAATTGAATAATGTAATAGGGAAAAATTTCAGAAAAACATATCACCAAATGAAATTTATAAATTAAGATGTTTATTCATATTCAACAATATGCTCGCGATACTGTATTTTTATTACACAATCCAGTTTAGAAAGAGTCCTTTTTTGTTTACTTATATCCATATGTGTTTCTGGGCATATTTGTATTAGAGCTTCTTGTCAGTCATATGAATATAATTATATATAATTTGAAGACTATTTTGACTACTATTATTAGACAAAATATGCTCAATACTAAGGGTGAATTTCTTCCAAAATTTTATCATTTCGTGAAAATAGTTTGATGAATAGATCTTTCTAGTTTTATCAAACAATCGTTACCTATTTTGAAGTCTTCTGACCCACACTTACAAATTCATTCATTCGGGTTTTGAATTTTTAAAGCTTTTTATCTTTTCATCAATATATTTTTTTATGAGAGTTTCCTGTTATGTCTTATCCTAAAAACAATTTATTGGTTTCTGTTTCATAAATATTTCCTTCAAATACTTCAAACAACCTCCCAAGAGTTTCATATATGTTTTTTCGAGTCTTTTCGCCTTTAAGGAATTTTAAGGTGTTAGGAAACCGGGAAAGTGTATTTGTAATGATAATACATTGATAAACCCATGACCCAAGGCATCATAGGAGAGTTGGAGTGTGAACGACAGCCATAACAGGATGCAAAAGTAAGACCAAGCTGAATCATTGCATAGGTAACATTTATTTATGTATTGTCAACATATCACAAGCATCCCCGGAGAAACAGTTGACCTTTTGATCTCTTCACCGGAACCATATGGCTTCCGATTATAATCCTATGTGATCATATTTGTAATAAATGCTGAGATAACTAATGTAAAGTTATCAACGCAAACCTATGTTGAACTAGTTTTACTTATGTTTTCCTACGGAATGGTCTTCCGACCAAAGCATCCATACTCCAATGATGGAGTTAACAATAAATTTGTTTAAAGTTAATTTAACTTTGACTTATTTCAAGAAGTAACCTATAACTCTGAATAATTATATATCACATTGAAGAGATATGAGACAGAACAACGAATGTGTACATATAACATTCTCACACCAACAATTGGTGGCAGTGATTACAACTTCAACAGCCAGAGGTTACAACTATAACAACCAGAGATTACAACTATAACAACCAGAGATTACAACTGAAATAATTAGCAGTTACAACAGTAATGAATCTACAATTTCGACGAAATATCTACATCTACCGAAGTAATGAACTTATCGAATATCAACTATAAATCATATATAAACAGAGGAACTGGATCTTCAATCAACATACATCAATAAAACATCTTAAGAAGACGAAGGAGGGTTCTTCAACTATATCAACGTTTACTGAACAAACATTCAAGAATCACATCCAGAAGAAAAACATTCAAAAACGCATGACGGGATATCAAGTCGAAACATTCATCACCCAGCTAAATTCTTGCAAAACCTGAGAGAGAGAGGAAATGACGTCATCGATCTTCGCCCATATATACAGAAGCAAAGTACATTCTTTATTCATTCAGATTTTTGCAGTGCAGTGTTTTATGTCATGAGTTCATCGTCCATTATCGCTGGAGTGAGTTATTTGCAAATCTTCATTTTCCTTCATTAAAGGAATCTATTTTCAACTTTGAATTCTCGTCTAGAATTTTTTTCTCTTTGTTCTAATTCCGTTCTCTTTCAGAAGTTCTCGGGAAATATCTTTGTTTCAATATCATTATTTTGGGGGATTTTGTTATAATCCGAAACATGTCTTTATTGTATAGTGCTTATGCGTTTACGCAGTGGACGTCTGTATTCATATAGAGATTTTGATAGGATCGCAAGGAATCGTAGAGATAGAAAAAAAGTTAAAGTAAACATGGCGCCTCCTGTGAATCCCAGTAACCGCACTCCCGGACCGAGTAGCGCCGCTCCCGTAGTAACTTTAGTGAGTACTAGATCAGCTATCGTTCCTTTTCAAGGCCGGGTCAATGGGTTCTTACATTAGAATGTCGAGTCTTGGATATCTTCAGTTGACGCTCATTTAAACGCAAAACATATGACAGACCCATTTGTACAATTACAAGAAGCTAAAAGTTTTATAGACTTTACTAAAGGAGATGCAAGCGCATATCTTAGGGGAGTTTCTTTACAAGAGGCAGTTACATGGGACGATTTCAGAGTTAGGCTACATGCAATCTATGGTGGTGAGGAAGCCTTATATGTAGTTTTAACATTAAGAAATGCACTTAATCAACCCTCTATGACTCAGCTTAATGTTATAGAACGAGCGACTCTCATTGCCAATAGGCTTAACGAATATCAGGATATTTTAGGTAATTCCACATGGGTTACAGGAGATAACATCGCCGTGAAAGATTTCTTACGATTAATGTATTTAACTTGCATGACAATTATGTTGCCAGAGGCTTTATTGCGGTGCTTTGATAAAAAGCTAACGCCCGAAAGGACAGAATTAGATGTATATAAACAGATAAAGAAACACATGTCTAAGTGTACTGATCTTGATCCCTTGTCTACTAAAGTTTTTGCAAAAAAATTAAACTAAGCCACAACAAGTAAACATAGTTAATAGTAATCAAGTTACAGGGATGATGTGTTATAATTGCAAACGTCAAGGTCACTTGATCGCAGACTGCAGAACGCGATTTTGTTCGTTACATAATAGTTCAACTCATTCATATAATCGATGCTACTTGAGTAATCAAAAACAGAATCCTAGAAACACACAGTCAATTCCAAAGTCAATTCCCTATGGAAATAAAAAGAAAAATCCTCAGTTCAATAAGAAGAAACAGCCAAATGGCAATGCAGTTCAAAATCAAAAACAAACAAATAGTGCTTCAAATTACTCTGTTCCTGGGCCATCTAGCCAGAATTCGCAAAGTCAGACGAATTTTCAGAATGTGCAAAGCAAAGCAAATACCACATAATCAACTCCAATAGGGGAAGAGAGTGATGTTTGGTCATTCGTATCAACACCCTTTGTATCAAATAATCCATTTAATAATTTATCAGATCATTGTGAGGCCATAGATTTTCCTATGAAACACATGGCCAAATCAAATAAATCAGTGGAGGTTCCTGTAGATTTACAACAAATTCACGCAATAATAAGTCAAAATGAGTTATGACCAACATTGTATGCTGTAAATTTAGAACACCGATCCTTTACATTATTTTTTTTTACTCTAGTAGTCCACGTAATATCATGGATTTGAGGACTCATCACTTGTTATTTTCGAACTTCCCTATAGAGAAGTCCGGAGTAAGGCTCTCGGGTATAGGAAATAATGAATTAAATGTAATTGGAGTGACTCACGTTCAGTCCAAGGTCGGTAAGCGCATGTTTGCCGATACCTTTATCGCTGTACAAAACATTAATATGTAGCCAGCTGTAATCATAGGATACCCGTCTATGGGCAATCAGAACATTATCTTAGCCCCTGCCAAACACAGTGTGTATATCAAAGGAAAATTCTATGTCTTCTAATACCTTAAAATCAGTTTTGCATAAAAAGGAGACGACAAATAAAACAGTAATGTGCATTGAAGAACCAATCACTTGTCTCATGAATAAAGAAATAATATACGCGACCCAACAGAATTCTCGTTCACCCATAATATCATCTTGCACGCAATTTCTCGAGCCGAACGTAACTTCGAATATAATAGTGAGTGAAAAGAAAACTTTGCCGGGATCTGAAATATTAATCCTTTCCGACACTTTGAAAACTAACGAATTGTCCGTCACACAAGCTCTATATACAGTCGGCTCACAACAACAATGTGATATTGAAGTCTGTAATCATTCAAATACCACTTTGAAAATTCACAAAAATCAACATATCTTGGATGTAGAAGTTTATGAACATCGTATTCTTACCGTCGCTGAAATCAATCACGCTCAATCAGTTGCGGATGAATCCTTTTTGCAATCTATTAAAAATAAAATCAATAAAGACATTCAAGAAGAAGAAATTCAGCAGAAGTTTTTTGTAGTTATAACTAAATATCATGATGTTTTCTCCACTACGGATGGATCCTTAGGTAAAACGGATGTCAGAGAACATCAAATAAGGTTAAAAGACAAGCAGAAAATTATCTATGTACCCTCGTACAGACTCCCTATGAAATTCCAGAATGAGATAAATGATGAAGTAAGTAAAATGCTAGAAGAAGGAGTCATTAGGAAATCGAACAGCCCTTACAATTTTCCATTAATAGTTGTACCGAAAAAAGATTGAAAATGGCGTATCTGCATAGACTTCCGTCGCATAAATGAGGAAACGATTCCTATTGATTCTCAGTACCATGTACTGACGATATTTTATCTTTGCTAGTTCAGATCAAATATTTTACCAGTTTGGACTTACTTAAAGGCTTTCACCAGATATCATTAGAAGAAGATAGTATCCCATACACTGCCTTCAGCACAGCCAGGGGACATTATGAATTTTTGCGTATGCCTTTTGGTTTATGTTGTGATCCCATAACTTTTACTAGAATGATTAACATAGTGTTTGGAGACTTGTTAGGGGACATATTGCATGCCTATATAGACGACCTTGTAATCTTTTCTAATACCTTAGAAGAACATCTACGTAAACTAGAACTAGTACTACAGAGACTAAGACAGCATAACTTAAGGGTGAAGATTAGTAAGTGTGAATCTTTCAAAACAGAATTATTCTATTTAGGTTTGACGGTGTCTAGCCAACGTCTTAAAGTAGTCCACGATAAGTTGTCGGCTATCCATAACTTTCCGATACCTACTAATGTCAAGGGAATACAGCAATTTCTGGGGTGTAGTTGATATTACAGGCATTTTATACGCAATTATTCAATAATAGCCGCTCCCCTAGCTGATCTTACGAAGAAGGGTGTAGATTTCATATTGTCTGAGCAGCATCAACAGGCGTTTAATACCTTGAAAGATTAACTGTGTAGTTCTCCTATCTTAAAATTTCCTGACTTCGGTAAGGAATTCTTCATTGCAACAGACGTCTCAGACCTAGGAGTATGTGGGGTGTTGCTTCAGAAATATGACAAACAGTTTTTCCCGATAGCTTTTTATTCACATAAACTGAGACCTTCCGAAAGTAAATACGCAGTAATAGACAAGGAAGGGCTAGCTATTGTTAATTCACTAGTGAATATTAAGTTCATAATATACGGATATACGGTTATCCCGTCAAGGTTCTTACTGATCATAAGCCTCTAACCAACTTCTTTAAAGACTTTATTCACAGCCCCAAACGAACTCGGTGGCATTTGATCAACCATGACTTTGGTGCGAGGATTGAGTATTTACCTGGGAGAGCAAATATCATTGCTGATGCATTATCACGCAACCACGTGTCATCTTCTATGGAGCCATTAGGTGAATTAATAGATATATCAACATCCAGGCCTATTGTTAAAACTGTATCTGAATAGCAAGATCTGGGCTGGAGTGCTGAACTAATACAGACTGAGCAAAGAAAAGATCAGAAATTAGAAAAAATCATAAATGCTTTGAAAGGAAATCCTAAGGAAAAGGAATATGTAAAGTATACGCAGCAGAATTATATAATCAAAGATAATATTGCATGCCTATATAGACGACCTTGTAATCTTTTCTAATACCTTAGAAGAACATCTACGTAAACTGGAACCAGTACTACAGAGACTAAGACAGCATAACTTAAGGGTGAAGATTAGTAAGTGTGAATCTTTCAAAACAGAATTATTCTATTTAGGTTTGACGGTGTCTAGCCAAAGATCAGAAATTAGAAAAAATCATAAATGCTTTGAAAGGAAATCCTAAGGAAAAGGAATATATAAAGTATACGCAGCAGAATTATATAATCAAAGATAATATTCTGTGTAGATCCGTGACAAGGAGAACCCGCAATATTCCACAGGTGACTAACGACCAGGTAGTGGTACCAATCTCATTTATACCCACTGTCCTAAATTGTTGCATGCAAATCCATTGCATGGACACCCGGGGTTCTCCATAATGTCACAGAAAGCCAAATCATTGTTTAATTGGCATACGATGCTTACAGATATAAAAAAGCACATAGCTAATTGTCGCACTTGTCAGGAAAACGAAGGGCACATGAAAACACCTCTCACCCTAGGGGCTTATCCCGTGCCCAATCAACCATTTGAAAGAATACATTTAGATTTATTAACAGGATTTTACGAGTCAGACAGAGGAAATAAGCACCTCTTAGTAATTATAGATGCTTTGACTCGATATACAGAACTAATAGCGCTTAAAACTAAAACGGCGATTGAATGCGCTATGAGGTTTTACGAGTGTTACATTTGTCAATATGGAATTCCACACATGATAAACTCAGACTCGGGTGGAGAATTTAATAATCATTTCCTAAACTTTATTGTGTGAATTCCTTAGCATAAAGAAAATCATTACCATGATCTATCACCCAGAGTCGAATGGGTTAGTGGACAGAGCGAATAGGAAGGTTTTAAACATATTAAGAGTAACACTAGGGGGATCAGACCCCAACTGAGATATTGCAATACCTGTGGTACTAAGTAATCTGAATCACTCATATCATGTATCTGTTAAAATGTCGCTGCACGAGGCATTGTATGGTACCCCAGCTAGAACGCCTTTCCATGTATTAACGCCTACAACTAATCTATCAAATCCTTTAAAGGAAGTTATAAATGCAAGAAAAAGTCGTTATGATACCCTTCAAAAGACTTTAGAAGAATCAGAAATTATAATAAAAAGGAATCATGATAAAATAGCGAAGATAACTAAAACATATACCATGGGTGATAATGTATACATACAGATAAATGTACGTAAAGGACTCAATTACAAACTGACACCCAAGTTTGAAGGCCCATTTAACATTTTGGAAACATTAATGGCCAATAGATTTAAAGTTTAAAATGTATCCCAACCAACTGATGAGAAAATTATACCATTGGCTCACATAAGAAATTAAAATAAGAAAGAAGGAAGTGATGGAAATTTTTGTATCTATAAAACTTGAATAATGTTTGTGTGTAAAAATTTTTTCTCCTTTTAATACAGGAGTAATGACTTATATTGTTCTCATTACAGGTTTCCAAAATGAAGTTTTTATTGTTAGGAGCTATATTGTTCGCTCAGATATTTTTTTCGTGTGGGAAGAGCTCTAAAACTAAAAATATAGATTTTAAATATGGCACTATAGTAGAGAGAACAGAAGATGTTTTTATTATAGCAAGCAATAAAATTATAGAAGTAAATATGAAAGCTATTTTCCTCCCAGAGAATGACGTCACTAGCTTAAAGAGCGACCTTTCAAGGTTTGCTGCTTCATTAAATGAAATGCATAAACGACATTTTCCTTTTAATACAGAGAGTTCGCTTGCACCAACACAAAGCGTAGCAGAAATGCTATCCTACGACTTGCAAAATAAGACTGACGAGGCAGAATCTCTGGCTCGTGACTTACTGATATGGACAGTGAGACACACTAACCTTGAGAGACGTAACCCGTTTATTTTTGCTGCACTAAACATCTTTGGCTCCGTTGCAAGTTTAGGCTTAGGAATTTCAAATCGTCTTAAAATCAGTAATCAAAATAAAAAAATTGAGTTTTTAGAACATGAAAACGAACTAGTTTTATCAGAACTAAGGAATCAATTAACATCAATTAATCAAATAATGAGTTTGGTGAACAAACATTCTAGTAATATCCGTCAGATTATGGAAGTACAAAAGTTGCTGGCAACATTACCGTATTATAATTCAAAATAGATCATATCCGTACTAAAATTACACATTTTATTGAGAAATCAAAAGACAATGTGGAAGCTATTACGTTAGCAACTAAAGGTGTTTTATCACCACATCTTTTAGCAATAAAAGACTTAACGTTAATTTTGGAGAACGGGCGGAAGAAAATAGGTTATGTTCCTTTGTTAGACGCCCATAGGTTAGAATTTTATTATAGCCTAATTACAGTAAGCACTGAAAACTACAGGATCATGATTACAGTTCCCTTTAATTCTTCCGATGCCTGGCAATCATACAAGATATCACCATTCCCGACATTCATGACAAATAACTCCATTCCAGTAATATCCAGTTTGACAGGACACGTATTGATTTCCCCTGATAAGGAAACATATACGGTCATTAGAGACTTATATAAATTAACTCACTGTTCAGAAGCAATGAATAATAAAGTATGTACAACTGACTCCTTTGAATTCCATAAAATATCAATGAATTCATGCGAGTTAGGTATAGTGCTAAACGGTGCTCTCTCCCAAACATATGAAAATTGTCTGAAAAAAAATTATCCTTTTGACAATAGTAAGTTCAATTGCAGATTGAACAATGGCTCGTGGATATGATACGACAAGGCTGGCTTCAATGTATCATGCCCGGATGGATCCACGTCCTACTTCCAGGTCTTCATTGCAGCAGACGGTTGCATCGGTACGTCCACGAATTACACGGTCCAAGGAATTAACACTATCATTAGGAAACGGACCTACTTCGCGAATTTCACGTGGACCACTACGATCCCATCCTTACCTTTTCCATACAATGCACGAGTGGCTAATCGGTTGATGAAATTAACCGAGATGGACCACCCGTCACTGACTTATGCAGGGGAGAATCTTCATTTCTACGTGTTGATGGCATCAATCAGCGTTGCGGTGATGATTTTTATCGCAGTTAACATTTTTGTTTGGGGTAGGTTAAGGCAAAAACAGGTGGAGCTCCAGAGGAACGTTTTCCCATGTCCAGACAACACTCCTTTTGCTTTGAAAGCATTTACATTTAGAACCGTTTGAAATTGGCCATTTCACTTGACTCGGGGGGTAAAATTGTCTAGAACTGTGAAGTGTATGAAAAGCGGTCAGTATGTTAGTAATATGTAGTTGAAGAGACTCTAAGACACTGCATTTTGTAAACATTTTAAATAAAGTGTTTTTTGGGCTCCTAAATGAAATATTGTACCCCTATATGTTTAAAAAAAAGAAAAAAAGTATTTTTTGGCCATCTAATGAAATATATAAGCCATATATATATATATATATATATATATATATATATATATATATATATATATATATATATATATATATATATATATATATATATATATATATATATATATATATGAAACCGTGGTGCGTGTACGTACCAGGGAGTTTCTTTGTGTGCACATTAATGACAACTTTGATGTAATTATATCTTTACCAAGGTAACAAATATTCTTTATCAGTTACCGTATTATAATAATCTGTATTTTTGACAAAGGTAACATCTATTCTTTAACCAGTTACAAATTCATAAGTACATTAAATTTTTTTTTTAATTTAATAAGGCTGGGCTCCACCTAGCAGGGCTGATTTTTGCCAATTTTTTTTTTCTTTGCTAAAAGTCTTCCTTTTGCTTATCAGAAGGCCGTGATATGTGTAGAATTCATCTCCAGCCTCTATAATGCCCCCCATGGTCGTCAACGCCCCCCTTATGTTCATAGTAAAAATAAGAAATATCATTAGTAATTGTGTAATTTTCATAGTTTACCTCTCAAAAATTGGTCGAAGTCGTTTTCTAATATGAGTTTCATCAAAGAAAATGAAATCAGGGGTGACTATGAGATTATCTCCCATTCTCTGTGTCTTCAGAAAAAAAATAGCTTTTTCTCGTTTTTTTTTTTTTTTTTTTCGGGAGAGGGGTGTATTTCTTTGCTTGTCCTGCTCTTATGCCTTAAGTAATATAATTTTTAGATGTTTTAAGCTATCAAGTGACATAATACCTACAAAAACACACAAGTTTTTGTCCCTAAATCGTGATTTTAATTTTTGTTGAATATTTATTTCTAGGTTTCGCTCCATCATCGGCTTGGCTTTCACTAAAGTTATTGCTCGTTTTTTTCTTGCTGTGTGCTTATTTACTGTTCGATTTTGATAAAACTTTGTGTGCATGTTCCAGGTGGATAAACAAACATACCTACACACCGAATTTCAATTCAAGACAGTAGTTTCTCACCGATCACCAAAAACTTTTAAGTCGCTGGCTCCATTTTCACATTTTATTCATAAAATCCTTT
>NC_090755.1:37878647-37923647 GCF_036898095.1 Palaemon carinicauda | reverse complement strand
TGCATTTTTCACCTATGGTGAAAGATAATCGACAATACCTCTAATCTATAGTATTTATTGGCAGATTCATATGGAGTTTTGCTTGGGGAAAAAAATACCCATTTAAAGGTGAAAATGCCAGTAAAATTCTTAAACTAAGAATAAATATAAAGTAAATGAGTAGTTAAGGCATATTTTATCTGTAATGGTGTTAAAGAAACCCATTACAACATAACTTTTTCCTTATTTCATTATAAACATTATTAAAAACAAATTTTCTAGAGTATGCATTCATCATTCTCTCATCAAGAATGGGATTCCTCGTGATATATCCTGTAAGTTAAATTCATTTAAGTGTTTAAAGTCTCATCCTGGGTAATCAAATATATCATGTTTATATAATACTTATATAAATATATAATTTTCTTTGGCTACCTTTCCAACTCTGCAGATCGTACATATATTTTTCCATTGATTGGAAATTGCCACAGAAATTTCTCTTATTGGAACCTTTCTTGTAAAATCTCTTTCGTTTGCTATTATTTGAATTGGGTATGTCATCCTAAGCCCTTGAAGGCTGTGTGAGGTAGTCTACACATTAACAGTATATATATATATATATATATATATATATATATATATATATATATATATTTTATATATATATATATATATATATATATATATATATATATATATATATATATATATATATATATATATATATATATATATATATATATATATATATATATATGTATATATTGTATGTACGTATTTATATATATATATATATATATATATATATATATATATATATATATATATATATATATATATATATATATATATATATATATATATATATATATATATATATGTATATATATATATATATATATATATATATATATATATATATATATATATATATATATATACTATATATATACATATATATGAATAGATACTAATTTTCTAAGCAAATTGTATTTTCAACCGTGCTCTATGGACATGAATAATAGTTCGTATAGTGACAAAGGATTTATTTCTACTGAATTGGTTATACCAGGTCATTGAAAACATTTCAGACTTCTATAGACATTATATACTCTGAGATGAAACCTCTCATTTATTTGGAATATTTATTTGGATAATCATAAATTCCTGTACATATTAACAAAGAAACACTTGATCAGGTATAAATATACCATATATATGTTATGAGTAAATGATGACGAAATGGAAGATACCTTGCAGTTATTTTGCTTCTTACTCTTGACATCAAAAGGAATCATATACACCAGGTACTTTATTTCCTGAGGAAAACTATCACAGTTTTGGTTATCAGTAGGCTACAGCCTTAATACTTCTGCATTACCAATTACAAATAGCCACCCAGTACTTGGTACTATCTTTGTAACAAACTAAATGTGAAGGGAAATACAATGAATTTTGTTTCCAATGGATATAGGTATGGCTCAGCTGTGGAAGACGGTGTCTACCTAATTTGTAGAAGACAGGAAGTTAGATGTTATAACAGTTTGTGAGAATAGAGTAAAAGGAAAATGTGTTCAGGAATAAGAAAGACAAGTAGTATATGTATCTACATTAGCTAAAATGTGTTGATTCAAAGAAGGGGTAGAGCTACCAATTACAATTAGACGTCAGAGGCAGAATGGTCCAGTAATAGTGAACAATGAGAGTTAATGGAACTACGCTTGAAAAGATCTGAATTGGTATTGAAGGAAAGAAAAGAGTGACTGTGCTAGGATATGTGAATGCACAAATATGTATGGAATTCCCAGGTTGTGGGAAAAAGGAGTGAGACTTTAGGAAATGGTGTTCTTAGAGTAGAGTGAGGAGGGAATCTTCAGGAAATGTACTTTGATAGATTAAGTTCCTAACATAAATGAGTAAAGAATTAGCTTACAGGAAATGTACATAGAAAGATAAGAGTTCCTTGAGTAGATTAGAAGAGAGCCTTATTTGTTGAAATGTGTTCCTAAAAATGGAGTTCTTAGAATGAATGAGTAAAGAGAAAGGCTTTAGGAAATATTATTTCAAAGATAGTGTTCCAAAAGTGGATAAGTAGGGAGAGAGCCTTGGGTAAATGTACTTGGAAACACGAAGTTTCTGGAGTAAGTGGGTAAGGAGAGAGCCGTAAGAAAATGTATTTTAAAGGTTGTTTTAGAGTATATGAGTAAGGAGGGAGTCTTAAAAATATGTGCTTTGAAAGGGGCAGATCCTAGAGCAAATGAGTAAGAAGAAAGTGTAAAGAAAAGAGGGTTTTATATAGTTGATTGTTGAAAATAAATAATTTTGAGGGAAAATGTAAATAATTCTGCCAATGAATCCATTTTCACATTGTTAGTTGATTATAAACAATCTGATACGGAGTCAAGCTGTCTCTTCATGAAGTCACATAATAATAACTTCAACCTTTCTCTTTAAAATATGCACTAGACTTCGGCCTAGGTTTAGTTACCTTATACCTCACTTTATTAACTGCATCTGTAGGCGTATCATCCATTAAAAAAAAAAAAAAAATTAAGTAGGACCTCATTTGGTAAAGTATGCAGTTTCTAAACTGGTAACTTTTGCAAGTAATTCACGAGAGAATATTTATTTCAACTCTAAAGGACCAACTGATGAAACCATAAAATTAATCTTCATTAGCACTATCACCCTTCGGTCAAAATCATTATTAAAGTTACACTATTGAGCCAACAATTTTAATTCTGCATAATAATCCTTCACTGACACTACTTTTCTTCCTTTTTCTTATGAAAATCACATAATGAGATGATACTTTAGTTGATTTACTAAGTAATCAAATGGAACTGCAGACGGCAATTTCGGTGGCGTTAACTTACAGATCGTGGAAAATGTGTTGACTCCAAAAGAAGACAGTAACAAAAGCCCTTTTGGCTTTCTCTTTCTAAACTTCATTTACTTAGTAATTCATTTAAAATAGATCTAGCCTAACAAGATAATTCTAACTTTTTGGACTAAATTCAGGAATTGTCAGCCTACTTGTCACTGCCCCCCTACCTGATGGGGTATGGAATTTTGGTAGTCCCCCCCCCCCCAAAAAAAAAAAACGGAACTCAGAGTAACTCAATTACTGGAGACTGGACGTAGACCAGACCTAAACTGGTATGCTTAGCTAGATACGGTATTGGTTGGCTCTTGTTGATACAAAGACTCTCATTCACTAGATTTTTGTCATGATTCTCATTTCCACTGTGACCTACTCTTCCTTAATACTTAGATTCTAAGAAGACATGCTGGCAATATCCATTTACTTTATTGGGAATCTTAATTATATGTATGCAAAGTAAGGCTGCTGCTACTGTAAGAGTTTTTAAATTGCGGGAGACAGACCACAACAAAGCCACAAAGGTTCAACACTGTACAATGAGAGAGTAGTGTTTCTCAATACATTATATTCCTATAAGTCACTGTTTGCTGGATGAGGGAATAAGAGCTCACCTTCCTCCATTTCTCAACTGTCGCCTGGGCGTTATCTTGCAGGAACCGAGATATCGCATCCAACACCAGTGAAACCCCTAGTGAAAGTGCAGCTTTACCATCACACATGATTAAAGAAGCATTGTGTTGCTGGCTTGCTAAAAAGGAGGCCAATGTACACTTGCAGAGAATGAGGTCAGGGAATTTTTTCTTCAGATTGTCTCAAGGAAGGAGGTTCATTGTTAAGCGGACTACATAGGTTGAATTTTCCCCAGGGATGGTGATTTTAGTGCTGTGGAGGCCAAAAAGGTGGTGCCCTCCAACTTCAGCCTCACCACCAACGAACCCTTCTTCACCTTTCCTATTGTGACATCATTTGGGAAAGAGAAAGGTGGAGCATCTTTTGGGCCATAGAACCTCAGCTGTCCAGAAAACACTGAAGGAAAAACTTTTCTAAACTGACTATAGAAAAAGGGAATTCTTTTAGTCCTAGTTCAAAGTTACCATTGCTAGTCTGGTCAAAGGTAGTTCGAGGTTCGGATAGGAGCCTTGCAGTTTGCTGTAGTGGAAGTCAATCAGTGTGAGACCTCATTAACTCATAAATTAGTGCCAGTACCTTAAGGAATGTCACATCCATATCAGGGTTGTCTGTCTTGGCCAGTAGAGGACTCAGATTTGCATTGGATGAAATCCTCCTCATGGCAGAGGGATTTATACTGGAAGAATATATCTGCACCAGCAAGGCGTAGGATCAATTGGGACCTATAACCGAACCAGGAAGTTTGTCCTCAATCTGAGTAGCCAAAGCATGATTCGTCCTCTTAATGGAGTCAATCTCTGCAGACACTTGTGATGGGTGATCATCCTCCTCGGAGGTTGACCTTTTAGAAGCATAATGTTTTCTGGCTCCAATCTCCTTGGAAGCAGGATTCCAATTGGACCTAACGTCGTTGTGCTTTGATCGGGAGTTAAAAGTAGCCTGATCTAAACAAGGACAGGAAATACGAGGACTGAAAGATTCTTTCTAGAAAGAATTCTAGAGTTGCGGTGAATCCGATCTTGACGAATCAGATAAAACTTCCCACCTCTGTTAAGAGGAATAAAGAGTCTTTTCTATGGTTTTCAAAGTTATTGGTCTGAGGGGTGTGAGGACTTGATGTCTTCTTTAAAGCAGCCTGGTCTCCATGGGACCAAGATTTCTTAGAAGGGTAGGATCATTTCTTGGCAGACCAGCCTCTATTGACTTTTTCCTGAGTTAGACACTTCCATTATTTCTGTATATTCCCTGGAACTGAGAGAGCTAGACCAAGGACATCTTCTACTTGAGGGTTAGTTGAACACATTTATTACGATGTTAAAAAGGGCAATTGTGAGTGTGTTCTGAGGATACAAGATTAGGGAGGCACAAAGTTTGAAAAACTCGTATCATCATCACATCAGGGTATCTGCAATTGATGCTCTGAATAAGACATGGAAGTGTGAGCATTCTTGTCTCAGGGAAGATTGTCAGAGCTGTCTGCAACTTCCTATCTCGTGGTAAATGAGAAGTATAACCACAAGACTTCTTTTCCCTAGAGGGAAAAGAGTGAGTGGCTCGGGATCTCCTCGTTCATGGCCATCGAGACCGAGATGATTGTGCTTATGGACACCTGGACTGAGTGGCTCTGTAACGGGGTGATTGCTTGCAGCTTTTGTCTTCAGACAGTCAGCAACCAATGCGTGTCATACCAAGTATACGAAGGAAGAAGAGAGACTAGTCTCCTAACTAGCAAAGCTCTGAAACGGTCTCTTCCGGTTATGATCTTAAGAAACCTGCATGTGAGCACTGGAACGTGACATTGAGCTTCCTTTCCGAATGTTGGGACTAAATATAGCAATATTCATCCCACAAAACTATGCAGGGTCGTCGTTAGGTGTCTTGTGAGAGTGAATGACCAGTAGTCCTTTGCTTTGGTGACATCTTTCTTCATCTTCTTCATGGTTGCAAGCGTTGATGGTGATTGTCCGCAGAGGTTGAAAGTACACTACCTTATTTCTCTTCCTCTTGTTTTATCAAAGTTGTAAAATTTATATAGGAAATATTTATTTTAATATTGTTACTATTTTTAAAATACTTTATTTTTCTTTTTTTCCTTCCCTCACTGGGCTATTTTCCCTTTTGGGGCCTCTGGGCTTATAGTATCCTGTTTTACAACTAGGGGTGTAGCTTAGCAAGTAATAATGATAATAGCGGTACTTCCAAAACAGCAGACGCACAGTCAATAGGAGAAAAGAAATGCAAAGTGTGATGTAAGAGCATCAAATCCTTCTTCTTCTTCCCATCAGTTAATAATTTTAGCACTCTACACACTGCCTTGGCAGGGATTTATGAACAGGAACAGGTTTATCTTTATGGGCCTGGTTAGACACCTTCCGAACAAAGGTTACTGACGGAAAAGCAGCAGCAGCAGAAGACATCGGGGCTCTGGTGAATGAAAGTATATTCACAATTTTCTCCAAAGACTGGATACTATTCATCCCAAGTGAATACCCCAACCTAGACAGATCCAAATTCTTGGCAGGGTCATTAACAGTTATTACTGCCCGGTGATAGGGTTGAAAAAGAGGTATTGGTATATCACCTCCAATAGGAAAGAACCATACAAATGCCTTTATAGAATCACTCTTGAAGGGTTGGGGGCAGCACACTCCCCTCTACCCCAATTAGCTCCTTAACAGGAAGAAACTCCACGGGGAAAAAGCTGGATATTTTCTCGGAGAAAGCAAAATGAAGCTAAAATGTTTCTTTGGCATCAGCAAACTCTGCCCACTGCCCAGGAGGCCACTCCCTACACTCTTCATAAGGGGATGTCTACAAAAAGTCATGATCCCTTCAAAAACCTCAAAGAAAATGGTGGTCCACTTCTTGTATCCTCGTGTAGTGGCCACACATATGGCTTTTTTTTCTTAGGAAAAGTTGCATGTCTGGCTTAGGCCTAACATTGCAAACAAAACACACACTTACAAAAACGAGAAGGTAAAGCAATTATTAGTTCAAACAACCAAGTCAGCGAGCACAGCAGTGTACATCTCTACTCTGCCTGTCAGGCGGTTGGGCTTTATCCACCATTCCTCTACCAATTATGCTTACCTTGTCAAATATCTAAAGGACGTTCCAGCTTCGCTGATGGCCTACTCCTATCAAAGGTCAAGGGTTTGTATTACATGTAGGAACATCTCAGCGTTTGGAATCTCATACAAATGAAGGAACAGCTCAGACTTTTAATTATCTCTCTGTACATGTGACTCGACTAAGATGTCTATGTGGTTACATTTCCTCCGAAGCTAGATGGATATCTAGGTTTCTATTATTTACATATATTCATGTTTTTTTTTTCTGGCCATGAACATACGAGCTTATTTACCCAAGACCTTGTACTTTAAGTTTTCATTTTATTAGTAAAGGGTTATTCCCATCATATAGCATTGTTACTGTTTTTAAATAACTACTTGCTTACCAAATAACCAGGGTTTTCTGTTCATAAAATTCCCATCATATCTCATTTTTACTGTTTTTGACTTAACCTTTGCTTATGCAATAACCACGTGTTTCATATATTTCCTAATGATTTAATTAATACTGTTCTACTAAATTCGTTTACGGAAAAATCACGTGTTTAGATTATGTTTAAACTGCACTAGTTTACAATATAAACTGGTTACAGTTTGTTCATCGTTTAGGCTTACATATTTTTTTAAGTTATCCTTACAAAGGTTGTGTAGAATTTGATAATTAATGCATAAAATAAGTTAAAGTGCTCATTATCTTTTTTCAAACTCCTTTTTTTTATTTCTAACTAGTTTACCAATCGGGAAACCGCCTTGAAATTGATTATATAAAATCCTTCGATTGTTCAATAGACGCAATTGGTAAGGCAAAACAAATTCACTGCTGATGTTGGAAACATAAAATCATCAACATTGTAAATATCAAATGATGATTATTACTTATATAACAACCAATTAAAGTTTGAGTGACGAAAGAAATCAGTTTCCCAGTAGAGTAAGGACAGAGAGTATGTGTCCTACTTGCAAAGCAATTATGTTGATTTCTAAGGTGTAAGAATCCAGATGATAAAAAAGTCCAGAGGGATGTCATGAGTTCATATCATTGTGCTTAATTATCGTTAATCAGAACTCGAATGCAATGTAATTAGTACATGAAAAATTTCAATATTCTATATAAAACTGGATATTCAATTGCTACATGAATGTAGTATGGTGTCCTATTCACTTATGTAGGAATATGAAGTCCAATACGATATCTCAATACGTAACGTGTGAAAGTTGAAAAAAAAATCCACTAACTACAAAAGATTAAATACGAACACATTACACTTTCTCCCCTTCTGTCCAGTTTTGGGTGAAATCCGTATTTACGTGGAGAAGAGATCCCGACTTAGTGAATCCTGAGGGGGATATCGGGGGGTTGGGAGTGGGATGCTTCTGAGTGGTGAAGTCAATGATAAAAAGGAAGGGGAAAATATGGTAAGATGAAGCTATAAGTTCAATCCCATCCATTACTTTGACATTTATCCTTGCAAGGATTGGATTTGAAGTTTCTGCTAAAAACCCGCAGCTTTCATATCACTCCGTTTTTTCTGTTCCATATGTTGGAAAAGAAATGCATTTCTTTTCTTTCAACGTTGGAGGAAGGGTCCAGGTCACTAAGCTGGCTGTAAGAGCATTAGGATATAAATCTAAGTTTATGGAAGACGCCAAAAGAAGTAAGTGTGGTGTACGAGGTAACGAGAATTCAGTACATGGACAATGACACCGCATATATTTACGCCTTCTCACAAACAATATATATATATATATATATATATATATATATATATATATATATATATATATATATATATATATATATATATATATATATATATATATATATATATATATATATATATATATATATATATATATATATATATATATATATATATATATATATACATATATATATATATATATATATATATATATATATATATATATATATATATATATATATATATATATATATATATATATATATATATATATATATATATATATATATATATATATATATATATATATATATATATATATATATATATATATATATATATATATATATATATATATATATATATATATATATATATATATATATACACTATATTCTAAATAATTTTTCATCAATAAAACGGGTAGATGTAACAACAATTGGAAGTCTCCTTCCTTTTAATAATCATCTGAGAGTGAGCCCTTTTCCAAACTACTGCTAGAGCAAATTTACTTTTGAGAAACACATTAGGTTTGTGTTTTCTTCAATTGCACAAAAAATTGGCCTATTGAGAAAATCTATCAATATTTTTGGTGATCAATCTATTCTGAAAAAGTTTTTTAATTCTTTCATTCTACCTTGTTTCGAATATTGTTCTCCTGTGTGGTCTTCACCTGCAGATTCTCATCTTAATTGTTTGGACAGGAACTTACGGTCTATTATTTTTCATATTCCTGATCTAGATATTAACCTTTGGCACCGTCGTTCAATTAGTTCTTTATTTTTGTTGCATATTTTTTTTTTTTTTTTTTTTTTTTTTTTTTTTTTATAATTCTGACCATCGTTTACATTCAAATCTTCCCGGACAGTTCCATCCTGTTCGTAATGCTAGGTATGCAGTGAATTCTAATAGTCAGGCCCTCTCCATCATGAGGCTCAATACTACACAGTGCTCCAGAAGTTTTACTCCAGCTCTGACCAAGTTGTGGAATGATATTCCTAGTCGGGTTGTTGAATCAATAGAATTTCAAAAGTTCAAATTCCCAGCAAATGTTTTTATGTTGAACAGGCTTGCATAAGTCCTTGTATAGTATATGAATTAAATATTTTTTAATATTGTTAATGTTTTTTAAAGTATTTTCTTTACATTTTCATTACTTCTAATATCGTTTATTTATTTCCTTTCCTCACTGGGTTATTTTTCCCTGTTGGAGCCCTTGGGATTATATCATCTTGCTTTCTCCACTAGGGTTGTAGCTTAGCTTAGCTACTACTACTACTACTACTACTACTACTAATAATAATAATAATAATAATAATGTGATCTGCTGCAGTTACTACTATGAAAAAAACATTAATGTGTTTAGTTATTTGTTTGATTAGTGGTTATATGACGTTGCTCCTGCCTGGGATATTGGAACCATAAGATACTCTCCCAAAAATTGCTCAATGGTAGCAAACAAATGAACCCTCCCTACTGGGAGTCCTGTATGGGTAATGTCGTACATTGCCAGAAGTATCTTTTTATTTATTTCAAAAGCGGTTCTCCTGCTATTCTAAGATATTATTATTTTTTTTCAACTAAATAACAACGGTGGCACTAACACCTACAGTCGTTATGGTACTTAACAACATTACGTAAATTACAACCACTTTCTTTTTGCTTTTCAGATACAAACGGGCCCCTCTATTTCAACATTTTCCCAGTATTATTCTCCTTCCTCATAGAGGTTCTGTATCATTTACAGTGTTCAACCTATCACACCCCATGCTCCACGCTTGTGTGTTATGTAAAAGCTTATTTTCATTTATCTCCTGAATAATGTTGGCCGTATGTTTTATTGTATACAATTTAAAAAAACCTTATTGCAGCCCTATTTACTTAAGCATTTCATTTACATCCAAGATTAGAGATATTCCACTATGGATAGTACATTTGATAAACCCATTATGCAGTCTATCGTTTTCTTCAATTGACAATCGTCTCCCATTCTGGTCTTTTACAGATTTCAGAGTTTATTTCACATGAATCATTACTTCTATTACTTCTTCCTCCTACTAACATTCATTCCTCCAGACCTCTGGTTTTCATTTATATTCATTACCTTACTTATGATAGATTATCAATTCAGCTTTATCCTCTATCAAACCGTTTAACATAATTTCACCATTCGCTTTGGTTTGTCTTCCTTATCACCAATAACCACTTCTCCTCAAGAAAAATGCTATTCAGAATCCATTCCCTAGTCCTCCCAAAAAAATATTAGATAGGCCTAATCATTAAAACCTAACACACTCTTGCCTCACCTTCTGTGCTATACATGAACATTGAACTGCTAATCATTCAACTTTAAGCTTTGTCTAGATCCCTCTGATCTACTCAGAGCCGTTTATTTAGTTTTAGTATTCTTTTACACAACTGGTATATCATAAACACTAGAATCTTGTCTCTCTTCCTATTTGCAACCGTCAATCCTTCTCCGGAACAATCCCTCCAATTTGGCTACACATTCTCAATAAAAATACTCCATTAAACCTCGCAAGGAAGATTGTGTAGCCTTGTGTCGATTTCCTCCCTATACAGTAACATAAATATTCCTATCACATATTCATTTGGCGCTATTCGCTCATCCAGATATATCTTAGATAATTTAGGCAACCATTTAATCCTATTATATAATAACATTATACCTCAGTATTTTAATTTAGATTCAGAAGGCTTTTTGCATACTTCCCTTCTATAGATTCATATTTACAGTCTTTGAATAATCAACAATTATATCCATAAGCAGTCACGCACATTCAAAAACTTTTCCGAAATACTTACTCCATTGTCATAAAACAACAACCTCTTATCCATTTCCGCGTATTAATTCCCCTTCGGTATAAGAACTTTTTCTTCTTTAGGTGCTCAACAGATTAATTTTATTCGCTCATTACTTTTCTTTTTCTTATATTTAATCGTTACTTCTCCAACTATCTGCATACATGAACTTCCGTAATACATTTGCATTTTAGTGACTACCCCTTATTAGATATATACACTTGATTTCCTCCTCCTACCAAATATTTCTTTTATATATAGGAGGTAGGTTAGCCTACTACCAGCCACCCATAAAGATACTACCGCTAGAGAGTTATTGAGTCATTTGACTAGCCAGATAGTAGTTGATGATATGTGATGAAGTCAGATGAATGCAGGGATGAATAGATAAAATCCCGAGTCATAGATTGCGCTTATTCCACACAGCAAAAGGGGTTATGTACAGTGGTTTTCTGCAAGGAAAACAGCTCGTACCAGGAGAAGCAAGAATAGTGATCTTGCGTATAAACGGAGTGCTGACAGCACGGCACATATGCATGCGTTTGCAACATACAAGACCTACGGAATGTAAAGGGTGCATATATGTAAGACAATATAAAGAATAATCTACACCTCCTCTCTCCTATTTGCGTTGCAAGAGGTATCTTGAACGTACTAAGCAAGTTGCATACAATGAAAGAATCAAATGATATTGTGCAAAGCAAATAACATGAAATAAATGTATCAAACATAAAAGTATACAACAAGTTGTGTAAAGGGCATATGGGCTTTGTACACTATGTAGTTCTGTGTAATCTTGGAGACTTGTGGGTAGTTGTGGAGGGAACAGATGACTTTTCCCTGTCAGAGCTAGGGATCACAGGGAGATCAGAGTTGGGAACTTGATTGGTAATGGGCACTGGATACGAGAAACGACAGTTTCGACATAGCACTCGACCACTAGAGAGGCAAATCTCGTACTCGCATGTTCTCGCACCACCAATGATGATCGCCAATCTTGTCCCATCTGTTGGATGTTGGGTCCTGGAGACAGACATGTTGGGCTACATTCAGTCTGGGCAAGGGGCATGCGTGAATATCATAGTTGCGTTGCACTTGTTCATTTCTGGCAGAAGCTTGGCATTCACAATTTTAGGCCTTTTCTGGCCAGCATTCCATGAACGACTGAGGATGTGCGGGCACACAAACATATGAAGAGGATGACCGAACAGTACCTGGGCAGGAGAGCGACCAGAGTGGTTAGGCATGTTTCGTAACTCCAGGAGGGTTCAATCAAAAGCCTTGCAGTTAATGTTTCCTGAGAGGGCCGTCTAAAGGATCAAGTGTTTGACAACTTTTACAGCAGCCTTGGCATGTCCATTACACTGCGAATAGTGGGTCGATGAAGTTATATGGTGTACACACCAATGCTCTGTGATGTCGGCAAACTCTCTGCTGGTAGACTGGGTTCCTCTATCGGTGCGTAGGTGCAGGGGAACACCTACCTCTCTGAAGTAGCGGCAAAAGTGCCATATGGTTGAGGAGGCTTTGGTGTCACCCTTCCAAGGAATGACCACAGGCCAGTCGGAGAGACGGTCGGCATCAACAATGAAGGACTTCCCAGCTACCTGGAAGAAATCGGCTGATACTAACTAGAAGGGCCTTGATGGGTAGTCATTATTGTGAAGAGGTTAGTGGTGTTGGCTGTGATGCCTAATAAGACTTGGCAGGGCACGCAGGCAGCAAAGGTGTTAGTAATGTCAGAGTCCACCCCAGGCCAGAAGACAGTTTGTCGAGCCTGAGTTTAGTAGCCTCAACACCTACATGGCAGTCGTGGAGTCTCGCTAGTGTATGGTGGCGTAGAGCAGAAGGAACTAGTATTCTTGATCTCTAGAGCACGAGGGTACCATCAGAGGAAAGGGCTTCTCGCAGCTTCTAATATGGTAGCAATGAACTATGTAGATCCCACTGATTCGTGGGAAATCCAGACATGATGCAATCACAAAGGCGTACATAGTCAAGGTCAGCCTGCACTGCAGTTGACATGTCCTGTGGATTCCGGTCGGCATTGATGATTGTGCCATCCTCTTCCTGGGAAGCTATGATGATGATGACACACCTGATATTTGATGTTATCTCAGCACAGCCGGCCATGTCCTTAGATGTAGAGTAACTATCAGGTGCATGTGAAAGGACATCTGGAATGCATAAGGACTGGCCAGGACGTCAAACAGCAGTAAAATGGTATTTTGACATACGCTCCTTCATTTGCTGAAGCCGTGGATTTTCAATCATGTCCAACGTGTAGCTGTAGATAATCAATTGTTGCGTACCGCGTCTCTGCGTCTGCGAGAAACCGTGACTAACACTGGACTACTCAGAGGCGTTCGGAGCTGTGGTCCTGGAGGAGAGTGGTGCCTATCCCAGAGAGGCATAATGCGTCAGTCTGGAGAATAGCTGGCAAGGTTGGGTCAAAAGATGCTAGAACTAGAGGACTTAAGAGTGCTTACTTCACACATTTGAAGGCCTGGTTATGGTGTGGCGTCCAAATAATCGAGCGTTTGGGGCTCATGTGCAGATGAAGAGGCTGTGCAGTCAGTGTGATATCTGGGGTGAGCTCTGCCAATTGGTTTTCTAACCCCATGAATGAACATAAGTCTGTCAATTTGGAAGGTGTGGGGAAGTCTTGCAGAGCTATAACTCATCCTGGATTGGCAGCTATTCTTTCTTCGGAAAGGATGTATCCACAATAATTTACTTGAGTCTCTGCTACTATGAACATATCTGTGTTGAGTGTGATGCCGTTTTTTCGGCAGCGAGTGAGTAATTCATAGATTATATAGCAATGTCTCGGTAGGTTGTCGTCAAAGATGAGAATGTTCTAGATAACCTTGACACATTTCTTCATACCTTGGAGGGTCCGGTCGCCAGGGTAACAGTAGACATCACCTGTGGCTGCGAGGCCCACAAGTCCGCTGGAAGTGCCCATAAAGCGTAATAGAAGTGGTGAAATAATGGTCCTCCTTCGCTAGCTCCACCTGCCACTAGTGGTGTAGAGTGTCTGCAGTGATGAAAAATTTGGCGGTGGAATCGACAGCATGGACCCCAGATATGGGCGTGGGCAAAAGGTGGGTCGGTCGGGAAACTTGTGTGTTCAGCTTCATGAGATCCACTGTGATGTGAACTCCATTGGCCCTTGGGACGACCACTAGAGGGTGGCACCAATCTGATGGCTCATCTCTACAACGCTTAATGATACCCTGCTGGACCATAGAGTCTAATTGTTTCTTGACAGGATCGCGGAAAGCGTAGGGGATATGCCGTGGGGTGTGGATGGTGTGTCGAATGTTCGACTCAACAGAATCAGTTCTGCTATTATTAGTCGTCTGATGACGTCACATGAAAGGTCTCCATTATTTTATTTCTTGTTCTTTGATTTCTAATATATTTAATATTTGAAATATAGATTTATTTCCTTATTGGAGTTTGTTATTATTGTAACAATATAAGGATGTTTATTATTTCATTAAAGTTATCCATTTTTCCTTGAAAACATGTTTCCTTTGTTGGAAGTTGTGTTCGGAGTTCCGATTCGACTTTAACATTAATTGTATAGAGAATAACTGGTTTTTGAAGATATTAATAATCCAGTTATTGTATCATTATATTGTTTTTCTTTATCTTTCTCCATCTAGAAATGTCCCCCCTGTCAACTACCATACATCCAAGTATTTATTTCATAACAGTATTAAACACACAAACATTGGCTTAAGGGTTAAGATATGGGAGAAATATGAGCATTGGCTTAAGGGTTAAGGTATGGGAGAAATACGAACATTGGCTTAAGGGTTAAGGTATGGGAGAAATCCCGACAATTTTGTCGTCTTATTACAATCGTGCCCGAGAGAACATCTCGACTTATTGGCACCTGTTGTCGCCAGGTTTTTAGCAGTGAATACATGCCGAGTTTATTATATTAACGTTAGGGGCTAGATGAGTATATGTGAGGGGCCTGTTCGATATAGTCAACTATTCCAGTTGATAGCATAGTGTCCTCATCTAAGGATAGTACATACCTCTAGTTATGTTGGCTTACATGCTCTAGAGGCCATTTATTTATTTTCACGGTAGTCTGATTTAGGCTATATGATACGGTATTGTTGCCGGGCATCCAATTTCATATATGATCATTTGATCTTGGGTTAGGTTAAACTAACCCACATTCTATGTCTATTATTAATGCATAGTTCATGTTAGTAGTCTAATAGGTTAGGCCTAGTAGTGTGGTTGTTAGACTAATACCCGTGCGACTATTATCGGCCCTAAGGGGGCCACGGTAGGTTACAATCAATATTTTTATTTGCTGACCCATTGCAGTTCTTATGTAAGACTAATATGAGAATTAAGTATATATTTATAGTATCAAGCTAATAGACTGATAAGCCTATTAGCCTTGTATCAACATTTCCTTTGCAAAGTAACTTACAATTAATCCTCCATTTTATTACATTCTTATGTATTGCTTTGATTTTCCCAAATGAGGACTGTAATGGGTGGGATTTTTTTCTATTTTGTCAATATGCAATATATGCCAAATTTATATAAGTTTTATTTGCATGATGCTTTGTGGTATGTTTTGTTTTTTCAGGAACGATTACTTCATTGGGTTTTTCCTGAAGGATACATGTAGTTACATTTACTCTAATTATGACATGTGAAAATTATTCGATTGATCTTCTCAGCATCGTAAGGTATGTGAAAGAGACACTTGTTGATTTGCCTTAACCCCTTTTACTAGTTGCCTAATGGAAATGTTATCCTTCATCTTATCTGAGTAAAATTAATTCTTTTTATTTTGTTGTGTAGTTGAATTATCCAACTTTCCTCCACCGATGGTGAGTGGATTTTCATTGGAAGTCCTGCCTTCGACCTCAGTGGAAGGGCTTTAAGGTCGTCCATAGACATGAGAACATCATGAAAGGTATAAAGGAAATATTTTCTGTCCTCCACAGGGTTCCGGTTGGCATGGAAAGGTAGATCTTTACATCTGTTCCCATGGATGACCTGTAGGATGGCTCGTGGAAAGTCTGGTGAGATGATGGTCAGCTCCTTGCAATTTCCATAAGACAGTAGTGGCATCTGAATACCTCCGTAGACTTGGATCGTGGTGTGACAGGATCTGTTGGCCAGAGAGAGAGTGGCCTTAAGGGTACCTAAAGCTGGTGTTACATGTGATCCTTCTGCCATAAGTGTCGCCAAGGTGGCAGAAGGCTGTAGCTTGGTCCTAGCGATTTGAAGAATTTCAAATACTGAGGACTCATCACTGATACATCGGCTCCTGTGTCCGGCCGTATCATAATCTTTGATATCTCACCCTTATAGGTGAGGTCAAGGGATATGGGTGGCAATGTTGTGGAAAAGGTTTCAACCTTGTGACAATTGGAGGGCTTGCTAGAAGGTGGTGTGGCATTGGGTGGGCCGCCCTGCTTGGCCTTTATTTACTTTCGTCAACATCTGTTGTTGTGGCCCACTCGGCCACAGTGTCTACAAGTGGTCTTGTTGGCAGGAACATTTGAGGACTTAAGGCATTGTCCATTGTCAGCACAGTTTCTACATATGTTGTCGGCAGATGGACACTCCTTTGAAATGCTGCTTTGAGAAGGGAAGGCACAAAGTGTCCCTGCCAGGGTTTAGATGAAAAGTAGTAACACTGCTTCTCTGTCCTTTTTTTTTTTTTTTTTGTAAGTAAAGACCAGACGCAATTTAGAATGAGAAGCACGTATGGCAATGGTAGCTGTCCTTGTAGCTTCATACGAGTGACATTCATTGACCACGGAGGTCAATGAAGCTAAAGTGTCGAGGGCAATAAGGACAGATGATGATCATCATCATCTTTAGCCGAGTCTCTTCTCAAGCATCAGGAAAGCATATCCCTGCGAAGTAAAGCTTTATTTCTAAGGCTCTTCATATGTTCCAAAAGAACGTTCAAGACTTCCTCCACGCTCCCATCTGTGCCCGGTGGCATGTGTTTGAGGATCTTTGGTGTCTCTGAGGCACATGCAAAGTTGTATTAACTGTTTCCTGGTAGGTAAAGTCCCTAGGTCCATCATTAAACTGTAATCATCCCAGCGTTGACGCCATTCTCTAGACACTTGATGTGTGGCATCAGGACATAAGGATGGTAGGGTCTGAGCGATGGCTTTCTGTGGGGTTGGTGGCTGAATGGGGGGAAGGCACCGAGGATTAGGTTGGAAGTAGTTGCGAGTCCAGTAATGTTGCTTGCTGGTGAGCATGGAGGACCATGAGTAGCTGCAACAAACCAGTGAAACATTTGGCTTCCTACTCTCTTCTTAGGTTCTCTCGGCAGCTTACATCCTTCTCGTTGCAACGTTGATCCTCCTCTCTCCGAAGTGTAGACAACTCAACCTATCGAGACTCCTCCAGTTATCTGATGAGGAGCCTTAATTCCCTACCTGTATCTATTGAAGGTGGGGTTCGACGGTCTGTTGGTGAGATTGGGTGTGAAGGCAGCTGAAGGTCGTCATTGTCCTGGTCATGTTGCATAGCTCCAGATTTGTCTTGATGTGAGGTAGTAGACATTATAAATCGTTTTAAGTTATCACCCACAGTATAGAAGAAAAGAAGTAAAAACAAGAGAGACTTTCTATGGTTTTTATTCTAAAATTACTGAAAATCAACAGTGGCAAATGGCAACGACAGGAAGTGTGGGGGAGCCCCAGGGTGGTGCGTGAAGTGACAACTGATTATTGTAGCCCGGGGGCAGCCGTGTGTTTCCGGTGATAAGAGAGAGTGCATGAACCTCAAATTCTGGAAATGGTTAAAGGTTCAACGTTTCTAAGATGTGGCATGAGGAAGGGCACGAAACACATGAGAAATTCTACCCTCTAGAATAGAATCACTAATACCATTCTACAATGCACGGCATAAACGGTTCATAGACAAGGCACAAACACTGTAAAATGCACATGTCGTCGAGGGGAAATGGCAGCTCAATTCAAAGGGTGGATTCCGGTGATCCCTTAAAAGCTCAATGGTTTCATCACCGCGCCATGGTGATATGTGATGAGGCCTTGTAAATGAAGACAGATGATTGCAGGGATGAAGAAATAAAATCCTGATTTATTGATTGTGATTATTTCACACAATAAAGGGGTTATGTACAGTGGTGCTCTGCAAGGCGAACAGCTCGTGCCATGAGATGAAAAAAGACTGTTTATGTGCATGCACGTAGTGCTGACAGTACGACTCATGAAAGGGCGTTTGTTACAAACTAAACTAACGAAACGTAAAGGGTGAATATATGTAAGACAATACAAACAATAATCTGCAGTAGTACATTACATCCATATCTGATTAACTCTCATTTTCACTTTACCTACGCATACATAGTCTGGCCTATTCTGAGCATATCTCCTCTTTCCGCATGTCCCTAACAATACTAAGATAACCACCCCACAATATATATATATATATATATATATATATATATATATATATATATATATATATATATATATATATATATATATATATATATATATAGATAGATAGATAGATAGATAGATAGATAGATAGATAGATATATATATATATATATATATATATATATATATATATATATATATATATATATATATATATATATATATATATATATATATATATATATATATATATGCATATATATATGCATATTTATATATATATATATATATATATATATATATATATATATATATATATATATATATATATATATATATATATATATATATATATATATACTGTATATGTATAGGGATAGGTTTCCGAGCCCCTCGTGAAACTTAAGAAAGTGAGGCTGCCTGAGAAGATCTCCTCTGATGGGAAGGGGCCACGGCTGGGCCACTGCTAGGTCTCGTAGGTCGGGGAACCACTCCTTTTCCGGTCACCAGGGGGCGATTAGAGTCAGCTGAGCCACTTTGGAAGTCCTTAGTCTGTTTAGGGTCCGCCAAAGGAGCCCTAATGGAGGGAACGCGTAGGCATCCAGGCCATCCCACGGATATTGAAAGGCGTTTTCCATGACTGCTGTTGGATCCGGGACTGGGGAGCAAAACGCTGGTAGTTTGGCGTTCAGCCTGGTTGCAAAGAGGTCCTGGGAGGGACACCCCCACCTTGCTATGACACTCCTTGCTACTTCTGGATGAAGGGATCACTCGGTGCCTAGGACTTGGCGTTTCTTTTTCCCGGAATGAATCTCGCCGTCAGGGTAGTCCCATTTCCCTCAGCCGAGGTTAGAATCTCCTCCGTCAGATCCTGTAGAAGACGGGACCTCGGACCGCCCTGCTTCTTGATATAGGTGACCCCCGTGGAGTTGTCCGACATTAGGGAGATTTTTCAGCAGCTGACTTCGTCCGCCAGGGACAGTAGGGTCCTCTACACTTCCAGGAGTTCTAGCTCGTATATGTGGAGGGTCTTTTCCTCCTCGCTCCACAGACCCGATACTGAGTTGTCCTGCAGGTGGGCTCCCCAGCCCTCTTTGGACGAGACCGTGAATAGTAGTACCTCCGGAGGAGAGTCCAGGAGGGATACCTCCGCCAGTGTATTCTTCTTATCCAGCCACCACTGGAAAGCCTCCCTGAATGCCTAAAAAAAGGAGAGCTCCTTTGGATGATCCCTGGTCTGAGGAGGGACTAACTTTTCCAAGGACACCAGGTGACCCACGAGCCTCTGCCACTGACGAAAGTTGGCCGTTTCCCCCCTGAGGAACGGTTGATTGACTTCTTCCAGGCATTCGAGCCTCTCTGACGTGGGGAAGGCCTTTGCTTGGACCGAACATAAATCCATTACCAGGTACACTGTCCTCGTGGAGGGAGATAGTTGGGACTTTTCCCAGTTCACGACAATCCCCAACTCGTTGCATAGTTCCACCAACTTGTCCCTTTGCTTGATGAGGTCGTCCTTCCATCCCGAGAGAAGGAGCCAGTCGTCTAGGTACCTCAAGAGCTTGATACCCCTCTGGTGGGTCCAACGCGACACCAGGGTAAAGACCTTCGTGAACTCTTGAGGGCTGTGGAGAGACCGAAGCAGAGGGTGCGGAATTGGAAGACCTCTTCTCCCACTTGAACTTGAGGAACTTCCTGCTGGAGGGGTGTACTGGGAATTGGAAATAAGCGTCCTTTAGGTCTGTGGAGAGCATGAAGTCACTCTGCCTGATAGCAGCCAGGAGAGTGCAAAGGGTTTCCATCTTTAAAGGCGTCTTCCTGATGAATTGTTGAGGGAGGAAAGGTCTATCACTAGTCTCCAACCTCCTGTGGCTTTCTCCACCAGGAAGAGCCGACTGAAGAACCCCAATTCTTGTAGGGGTGCTCGTTGGACAGCGCCTTACTTTAGTAACCCGAAGTTCTCCTCTCCTAAGGCCAATCTCCTGGCCTTGTCATTGGGGGTAGTAGTCTGGGCTTGTGCACCCGTTATTAACGGGGGTAGGTCGTCCTCTAAGGGCAATCTGTACCCATTGTGAAGGACTCCATAGGTCCACGCCCTGGGCAGCCTATGCTTCCCACCGATAATTGAGGCATCTCCCCACTGAAGGGAGCATGGAAGAGGGGGGCTTCTCTTCCTACTTCCTCCTAGGGAACTTGTTGCTGCGTGGTCGTCGGTTCTGTCCGAACCCCTGCCGACCGTTAGGAGGGGCGCTTCTGCCTATGGCGGAAGAGGGCTGCGGGTGTCTGGACCAGCCTGGAGTGGCGGGAGCCTGTGGAGAGGGAGGCGGAGGCCTGTTAACTGCTGTAGGAGGCCTTGGTCTGGGAGCCTCCCTATTCCCATGATTATGATGTCTGGAAGAGGAGCTGGAGGCCCTGTGGAGAACGGCATCTCTGTTGTCCCTCCTCCACTTATCGAGGGCTTCTTCAATTAACCTGTCATCAAACAGCGCCTCGTTTAACAACGACAAGTTTCCTAGGTTCCTTATTTCCCTCGAGGAAAGCCTCCTCGGCATTCTGTGAAGAACTGTGTCCCTCCTACAAAGGACGACGTTGGAAGCGGCTACCAGGGACTGTTCCGCTAGGAGGGAGATGGCCCTCCTTCCTGACACTGCAAGTTCCATAAACTGTTCCTTGGCCTGGTCTGACCAACCCGGCTGTTGCAGAGCCAAGGAACCCATGCCGTTGGACCACAGGTCCAACCACAAGGAGACAGAGAATGAAGACCACAGTGTTGACTATAGGGCGACGATCTCCTGGATAGAAAAGGCCTCCGAACCCCCGGTAACCTCATCCTCCAATAATCCTGGGGACAGGAATGCCAGGTTCCCCTCTATGGGTCTGGCCATCTGTGGGAAATCCACAGGGGCGTAGAATCTTTGATGCCTTACCCTTGCATAAGGCAATAACTTCATAGACCCCGAGGCCTTCAGAGAATCCTTGGGGTCAGCGATGGCCGCACTAATCTTTCCCAGCTTTCTGCCCAGAGATGGGGCCAAGGGGAGAGACATAGGGGGGACGAGCTTCTTGAAGGATGCCAAACTGTTCCTCCAACAAAGAAACTTCTCCTGGAGGAACAACAGGGGCTGGTTCTGGCAGGTTATTGAGATGCCTGATGAGCGCCAACACCCTGGAGAAGGAGGAGGAGGCTTCCACGGAAGGGTCCTCTTCTGCCAGACCCTCCGATGACTGATGGGCATCGTCTTTGAAGAGTCTCCCCTCCGGAGGTCCGGCCCATGAAGGGGAGGATGAGCCCTGGGCAGAGCCTCCAGGCGGAGCCTCTGCTCTACGCCCACTTGAAGAGGTGTGATGGTCTAGAGGACCTCTATAACCTTGGGAGCCCCTTGAAGAATTTGATGACTGGCGACTGCCTGCCGCATCCTCTAGCCTTCTCTTCTTAGGGTCGGGGTCCACTAATACCGATGCGGGAGGAGGAGAACGCGTTAGTGTCCTCGAAGAGTGTGTTCCTCCCCCCTTCTCTTCTTCTCTACCTCGCCTATAGTCCTGCGAGGGAGGCTGGAATGACGACGGGGGCATCCCCTGAAGGGTTTGGTCTTCCCAAGGAAGCAAAGGATCCTTCGTAGGATACCTGAATGGGGTCCTTGGATTGTCTCTCCAGTGTTCCTGATCCCATGGGGAAAGGATTCAAGAAAAGGTCGCCCTGATGTAGGTGAAAGGTGGCTTCCAATGATGGGGTGGCATTCGCCGGTTTGGTGGAGGCGGGGGCCGCTGGGATGGAGAAGGCAGCAGGCTAAGATGGCGGCGCAGCTTCGTGAACCGATGAGGAGGAAGCCGGCCAAGATGACGGCATGGCGACGCGAGCCGATGCGGAGGCAGCAGGCCAAGATGGCGGCACAGCGGCGTGAGCCGATGAGGAGGCCTGTGAGGTAGCTCTAATAGATGGCGCTGGCGGCTCAGGGGACACCCGGTATCCCTGAGACTGCCATGCAGTAATGGGAGGTCCAGGCCAAGATGGCAGCTCTGGCGGCCGGTCAGAAAGCACCACGTGTGAGACACGTGGGGCGGTCGACTCGCTCATCCTGTCGATCTTTTCCTCCAATCTCCCGAGAAGGGATATGAGCGCCGAACTCAGTGAATGGGACGGTAGGGGAGGGGCTGATAACAATGGGGAGTCCGGTCGAGTTGGCATGGTCCCTTCTCTCTCGTTGATCTGTTGTAGCGATGTCGATATCAATGGAACGGAAGGAATTACCAAAGAACAGCTTGACGAAGGTCTCAAACCATTGTCTTTCTTCGAGGAAGAACGTTCCTTTTTTCCTTTCTTTTTCCTCTTCGTGGCCATAAGAGCCCATTGGGTTTCACACCACTCAAAGCACTCACTACATATATTGCTCTGAGTACAGGCACGACCACGACACGAGGTACACAAAGAATGGGGATCAATTTCCAAATGTAAAATGAAAGCCGAACACGCTTTCCCCTTCACACCGGGACAACGGCGTTAAACAAAAGTGTTATCCATCTCAACGCAAACACTGTGCACACACAATAAGCGAAAACGCAAACGCAGGTCACAGTTTAAGTCGCAAGCGAAAAATATTGGTCTACACTGGACAACGACCAGAGTACAAATGGTGACCTTTGCCCTCTCTGTATCAGGCCTGACACGGCCTTCTTCTTGGTGCATTGTGGGTTAAAGACAGTGGAAGGTCGCTTTGTTCCGGGAACATACCATGGGGCCCTTTTACCGGCCTGAGGCCTTATGCCTCTCGCCTGGAATGGAGTCCTGGTTGGGGGAAAAAATTTTCTGGTCGCAAGTTTAAACTAAATAGTAACTCCTGAGAGAGTACTCCGTGGTTACAATGCATCGGAACAAGTATGTTTTCTTGTAGTGAATAACGCAATCTAATAGAATTCAACCTTCATTTTATTCGCAAAAAAACAGAACAAATAGTTCGGCTAATTTCATCACACAGAAGTTAGTCGAACTGGCTGTTCTGATTGTTTGCTACAAAAAGAAGGTGAATTCGGTGAAATAACATTATTTACTACAGGAAAACATATATTTTCTCTTTAAAATATAATGGTTCCTGTTCCGGAAGTGTGTTTGCTATGCTTGCCGACAAAAAAAAACATCAAGCTCCGTATGTATTGACAAGCGGTAATGTTGAGATGCGAAGCTAACATTACCAATGTTTCACCCTAAATCTGATGGATTTGTTCAGCATTGGGACCACTTCGCTCGCCGAAAAATAAAAACATCAAGGTAGTAGGTTGTCCTGGGCACCAGCGCCCGTTGAGATACTACCGCTAGAGAGTTATGGGATCCTTTGACTGGCCACACAGTACTACATTGAATCCCTCTCTCCGGTTACGGTTCTTTCCCTTTGCCTATACATACACCGAATAGTCTGGCCTATTCTTTACAGTTTCTCTTCTGCCCTCATACACCTAACAACTCTGATATTACCAAACAATTCTTCTTCACCCAAGGGGTTAACTACTGCATTATAATTGTTCAGTGCCTACTTTTCTCTTGGTAAGGGTAGAAAAGACACTTTAGCTATGGTAAGCAGCTCTTCTGGGAGGACACTCCCAAATCAAACCATTTTTCTCCAGTCTTGGGTAGTGTCATAGCCTCTGTATCATGGTCTTCAACTGTCTTCGGTTAGAGTTCTCTTGCTTGAGAGTACAGTTGGGCATACTGTTCTATATCATTTCTCTTCCTCTTGTTATGTTGATCTCTTTATAGTTTATTTAGGAAATATTTAATTTAATGTAGTTGCTCTTCTTAAAATATTTTATTTCCCCTTGTTTCCTTTCCTCACTGGGCTATTTTCCCTGTTGGGGTCCGTCCCTGAGCTTATAGCATCCTGCTTTTCCATCTAGGGTTGTAGCTTAGCAGTTAATAATAATAATAATGATAATAATAATAATAATAATAATAATAATAATAATAGGCCTACTGGGAAGCAGTTAAGTTGCGCACACTGACATCAACATAACTTCAATAGTGAACTGCATTTGCTAACCATGTACTAAACTTGAAGTAAAAATAATGACTTAATATATGGTTGGTGGTCGAAGGCCGGGGTCTTCTAGCAACTGTTACTGTACCAAAGGTGGCGGAGAGTAGAGGCAAAAGTGTTAATTTCATCAAGTTTACCGTGGTAATTTCCATGAAACTTCTCTGCGGTTTGTAAGTACGGATAACTAATACCATTACACGTTTGTATATGAAGTTCCATAATAGCACACGGAAGGAGTAGAATGTGAACAAAGGCTTAACACGGGCAATAGTTGTGGACGTGTTGTGTTGAGCTCTGCTATTCATGCCCTGAGTCATGTTTTAGCTTTGTGTTTCTCGCCTAGAAAATCATTGAAAAGATATTAGTTAGTCTTTTGGAGAGAACATAAGTGATAAGAAACAATACACAATGTCTGCTTCTAACTATATCTGCTTCAAATGTAATGAAACGTATGGAGATCAGAAAAAATGGTTAGCATGTGAATGAAAAAGACCACACCATAAGAGATGTGTGCACATAGTGACAACCATCAGTGAGATTGAAAGGAATAACCTAGATTGGTTATGCCCTCACTGCGTACATGATGCCAGACAAAACAATTTGGTAAAATCAAAATTAAAGGAAGATGCTAACATGAGTAATCTGACCCTAAACGAACAAGATGCGGAAATAGATGACTTGGAAAACAAACTTGCGGACCTTGGCGCAGACGCAGCAAATTCCACCCAGATCACCGAACTAACTGAGAAAGTCAACATTCTTGCCATGAATATGGAATCATTAAAATAACACTTCAAACATTGATAGACCCAAAACCGAAGAAACCGACATTTGCTGACAAAGTTATGAAGAAAATCTGTTGATAATTAAAGCAACAAATACAACTACTAAAATTACTGAAAGAAAACGTGAGGTTGAACAAGCACTTAAAGACATTCTTATACTTAACACGAGGTCAACTACGAATGGAAGTGTTGTTGTAAACTTTGCAAATAATATGATCAGCGAAGAAGCGGCAAACAATTGGTGACTGACACTAAAACGAGAAAAATCTGAGAACTAAAACCTAAAACAATGATATGCAGTGTATACAATAATGAAGATGATGTAGTAAATGCTTTGATTCAAAGAAATCGCTGCCTGGACTATATCCAAAATATAGAAGATAAAATAAGTGTAGTACTGAAGAAAAATACCACGGGGAGGACCACCCACCATGTGCTGAAATTTGATCCTGAAGTTCGGAGAGCTATTCAAGATAATGGAGATAAACTTTCGTCACGATGGGATATTTATAACATACATGATAGGTACCACGTGATCAACTGCTACCACTGTCAGAGGTACGGACATTTTGAAAAAGATTGCAAGTCTAAGAATGAAGATAAAGTCTGCACGAAATGTTCAGGGAGACACTCCACCAGGGAGTGTAATTCAGGAGTGTCAAAGTATATACAGTAAACTGCACAAAGTTAAACAGACCAAGTGACCATACAGTAAATTCTAGACACAGCAATGCTTTTGACTTGGAATTGAAAAGACTAGTGGAAAATACTGATCATGGTTACTAGGGATGTCATAAACTGTGGCTATGTAAATATACAATCTTAGACAATAAGACTGTTCAAATTCGAAAATCGATAAACGAGAAATATTTAGATATATTAGCATTATCTGAAACATGGCTTAATAACTTTCACAAGGCAAAGATCACTGAAATGACGCCCCCCACACATGGCTTCTTTCACACACCGAGAGAAGGTAGGTCTAGTGGGGGTGTCGGACTCTTTATTCACAAAAGTTACTCAAATCACAAAACGTTGAAAAGAATTAGTGTAACAAGCTTTGGATATATAGAAATAAAATTTACGCCAAAAAATAGAAAAATATCCTTTGTAACAATCTATAAACCTCCCAGAACAAACTCCAGTATCTTTTCTGAAGAATTTGGTGCTCTCATTGAGATGATTATCATGGAAAAAAAGAATTAGTTATCTGTGGATACTTCAATTTTTGGATGGATGACGCATCAAATCATGACGCTTTGGCATTTAGCAAGTTACTAGAATCATATCGACTATTGAATAATGTCGACTGCACAACTACTTCAACTGGTCATACGCTAGACTTAATAATAGGTGATGACATGAATAATATTGTATCTGATATAAAAGTCAAAGAGAAATGTACTATCTCCCCGGTACACAAACTTATTAAGTTTAGTGTACAGTGGAACCTCTACATACGAATTTAATCCGTTCCAGAACCAACTTCGGATGTAGAAAATGTTCGGATGTCGAAACGAATTTTCCCATAAGAATACATTGAAATAGGATTAATCCATGGTTGAGCCCAAAAACCTATGATAACTTCTTGATAAACTACTACACATAATTTTCCCATGAGAATAATGCACACAAAATTAGATAATAGACATGTAAATAAGAAGAATTAGCAAAAAAGATATATAAGAAACGGGTTTTTAGCGTCACTTTACCTTAGAAACTCCAGCGCAGGTGTTGTTAGTCTTGCTAAGCAGAGAGGAGACGGACGGGCGGCGAGGAGGTAGAGAGGTTAACTACGATAAACGTACACTACCGTAACTTATTCTAACTTACACTAAGAAAAGTTTAACATAACTTAGATTATTTTTTTTTTTTTTACATTTTATATTTTTTTTTTTACATTTTCTTTTTTTCTTTTTGATGATTACGTAATTTTAATCACTTTCACTCTCTACACTTAAAATTGACTGAATTTCTTTCGCTTCACTCTTTTCCGTTTTCTTTGTTTCACTTTCTTCCGCTTCACTCTTTGCCGTTTTCTTCAAATCCCTTACATCCTCTTCATCACGAGTTAGTTTTGCAGTTTTTTTAAAGAAATTATCAATAAATAATTGCTTGGTACGGCTTTTCACAATGTTTCGAAAGTGAGTTAGGCAAACATCATCGAACTGCGAAACTACACAACAAACCTGCAATTTCTTTGGATGGTTTTGTCGATGAAGTCGACCACGTCTTGATATTTTCCTAACACCTCTTTTATATGCGCCGAACCTAACAGATGTTCTATCTCCTCGCTCCCTTCCTCGTCATCACTCATGTGCTCCGACATAGCATGGAGTTCCTTGAGCTCATCCGTGGTAAGTTCGTCGTGATGTTCGGCGACGAGTTTGTTATGTATTATTGTAATAATGTACTATATTATTTCAAATGTTGCAGGTATTGCGCAACATTGCATCATATTGCATGAATAAAACATGTTATGCTTTGTACATAAGTGTAATGATTTGTTTTGGTATTAGGATTCAAACATTTGTTGATTACCTCAGAGATAGGATGTGATTCTTTATAGTTTTGTACTGGAGTAGGATTTAAGTCTTTTCAGAGCGATGCTCTATTATTTAGCAATGTTTTGGTTTTGTCAGATTGTGTATGACGCTCCACACACACTTAGGAGTCAGCTGTCATAAAACAATGTAGTCATAAGTTGCATTGAACGTGTATTTAAGAATACCAACGTCTTATTTAATCCCATACAGAAAAATTGACGACAAGAGATGGGATCAGCTGAGAAATAATTATTAACAATTGTTCATCTATATTCCAGGTAATTATTATGGTTAATAGAACTTCCTACCAAAGTACAACACTACAACTGGCGACAAGAGATGGGATCAGCTGAGAAATAATTACTAACAATTGTTCATCTATGTTCCAGGTAATTATTATGGTTAATAGAACTTCCTACCAAAGTACAACACTACAACTGGCGACGCCCAAGACGACGGACACATGCAGGAGAAACATTGGACCTTATGTAGAAGGAAGGCCAGCACAAGAGAAGGTCCTTATGTACATTAAGGGACAAGAGTGAATTCGCCCAATGAAGATTGTACAAGCAGCAGAACAGAAATTTCATCAAACAAACAAAACAAGAGAGGGTGAAATTTAAAGTTGGGTAGGCTACAAAACAGGTAGGAAGTAAACTTGTGACTGCAGAACAGTAGTTTAACCTAATGTAGGTATTAAGGTAAGCAATCAAAATGCCTTTTAACATTGAACACCCCGAAAGTTTCAGCATCACTGCTGAGCCCAATTCTGTTGCAAAACGATGGCAACAGTAGTGTGAGGAATTTAAGATTTATTTAGAAGCATTAGGGAACATGAAGGATGCCCAAAAGAAGGCATTATTACTTCATACAGCAGGTAGGGAAGTTCGGGAAGTGTTTAAGACTTTGCAGCCTACAGATGACACAGGTGAAGCTGCAATTAAGGCTCTTACCAAATATTTTGCTCCTCAGGTCAATAAATTTTTTGAAAGATACTAGTTTTCAGCGCAGGCTTATCTGAAAGAAAATGAAAGTTTAGATGCATTTGTGACTAGACTAAAGAATTTTGCCGTTTCATGTGAATTTCTAGAGTTAGAAAATGTTATCATAGATCAAGTGATTGCACATTGCACATCACACAAGCTAAAAAAGAAATTATTGCAAGATAAAGATTTAACATTAGAAAAGGTATTGATAACAGGCAGAGCTTTAGAAACATCAAATAGGCAAAGTAACATATTAGGTAGTTCTACAAGCAATAAAATGGAAAATTCTAAAATTAATACAGTAGGTTCTAAGTGGAAAATCAATGAAAATCAGAGAAGGAATATGTCAAAGCCTAGTCATAGAAAAGTGCCTAACACTAATGTTCATAAATATCAGAATCAGGCTTATACACAGAAACCACAGGAAAAACCCAAGTGTCATAGGTGTGGTAAAACGGATCATCTTGCATACGAAGCAAAGAAATGCCCTGCTACTGGACAGACATGCCAGAATTGCAGAGAGATGGGTCATTTTGCAACTGCTTGTAGATTTCCTAAACAGTACGCAAAGAAAATAAATGCTACAGTTGATACTATTGGTCAAGAGAATAATGCGGAAAATGTTCATGATAATCAGGTTAGTTCAGAAACTGATTTTGCGTTTCGCATAAATTCAGTCAACAAAGGTGCAAAGAAACATATCATGGTAGAAGTAATCATAAATGGTAAACCAATTTTGATGCAAGTTGACAGAGCAGCCGATGTATCAATTATGTCTGAGAAAATGGCTAAAAGCATTCCTGATTTGTTATTAGAAGGTACAAATAGAGTTTTGAAAGGTTATAATAGTTTTGATATTCAGGTGATAGGTTCTTCGAACGTAGAAGTACAGTACAAAGAACAGAAATTAGAGAGAATGCCATTAACAGTAGTAAAATGTAATGGACAAACTTTACTAGGTTTAGATTGGCTACAGTATTTGAAGTTAGATTGGCCAAGTATTTTGAAGGTTACAGGTAGATAAGATGAAGACAAAAAGGAAATATCTATGGATAATATCATATCAGAGTTTCAAGACGTATTTGAAGATAAAATAGGTACAGTAAAGAACGCAAAGGCAATTTTAGTTTTGAAACCTGACAATTCTCCTAGATTTTTTGCTCCCAGACCAGTACCGTATGCATTGAAAAGTGCAGCTGAAACAGAAATCAGGAGATTAGAAAATGAAGGTTCCTGGGAAAAGGTTACATATTCAGATTGGGCTACACCATTAGTTCCTATTGTGAAGGAAAGTGGACAGGTTAGGTTATGTGGAGATTACAAAGTAACGTTAAATCCACAACTGCAAGTAGCTCAACATCCCTTACCAAATCCGAAAGACATGTTTGCAACTATGTCAGGATGCAGTGTTTTTTTCTAAATTAGATTTAAGACAAGCATTTCAACAGCTTCCCATGGATGAAACTTCACAAGAATTATGTACAGTAAATACATCCTTAGGTTTGTTTAGACCAAAGAGATTACCTTATGGAGTTTCAAGTAGTCCAGCTATATGGGAACAAACTATGGATAAGATTTTTTCAGGAATGCAAGGAGTATTCATTTTTATAGATGATATTTTAATTGCGGGTAAAGACACAAGAGAACATAGAGAAAGATTGCGAACAGTTCTGAAGAAGTTGAAGGAACATAATATTAGAGTAAATAAGAACAAATGTATTTTAGAAGTTGATTCAGTGGAATACTTAGGTTTTGTAATAAATGGCAAGGGTATTCACAAAACTAAAGAGAAGATTAGAGCTGTACAATCATCAAAAGTGCCAGAAAATGTTAAGGAATTACAATCATTTCTAAGTTTAGTAACATTTTATAGGAATTTCATTCAGAATTTGTCTACAATTGCACATCCATTGTATAATCTGTTGAATAAGGGTGTAGAATGGAAGTGGACAAAAGAGTGTCAGGAATATTTTGAAAGAATCAAGCAGGAAATAACATCACCTACATTCTTAGTACATTATCAAATGGATTTACCAGTTAAATTAGTATGTGATGCATCAAACATAGGTTTAGGTGCAGTATTATCTCATGTAATGCCAGATGGAACAGAAAAACTCATTGCATTCACTTCTAGAGTATTGAACAAGGCAAAAAGGAATTACTCTCAAATAGAAAAGGAAGGTTTAGCATTAGTTTATGGAGTTAAAAAATTCCATATGTATCTTTATGGTAGGAAAAAGTTCACACTTGTTACAGATCATAAACCTTTATTATCAATATTGGGTCCAAAAGCAAGTTTACCTACGTTGGTAGCTGCAAGACTACAACGTTGGGCAGTTACATTAGCAGCGTACCACTATGATATAGAATACCGTCCAACAACAAACATGGGTAATGCAGATGCTTTATCCAGATTACCCGTAGACAAAGCTCCAGAGGAGTATGATGACAGTGTTCTGTTAATTTCTGTATATGATGTACCAATAACTGCAAAAGATGTAGCACACAGTACCAAGCGAGACCCAGTACTTAGTAAGGTTTTGGAGAGTTTAATGACAGGTAGGGACTTATGTGGAAAAGAGGAAAATTGTAAACCGTATAAGGATATATGGTATGAACTGAGTGTAACACAAGGAATAGTGATGAGAGGTTCCAGGGTAGTTATTCCTAATTCACTGAGAAATAAGGTTTTGTCTGAAATACATGCTGATCACCAAGGTATTGTAAGATCAAAGTCAATTGCGAGAACTTTTGTATGGTGGCCAGGTGTAGATAAAGATGTGGAATCTTATATAAAGAATTGTATGAATTGTGTTATGCAACAGAACAATCCTCAATTTGCTAGAATGCACCCGTGGGAGTTACTCAGGTATCCATGGCAAAGAGTGCATATAGATTTTTCAGGTCCTTTTTTAAATTACTTGTTTTTGATAGTAGTAGATGCTTACAGTAAGTGGCCAGAAATTATCCCAATGAAGACAACAACATCTTACGCCACAATAAAAGAGTTAATGCAAATTTTTTCAACGCACGGTATTCCAGAAAGAATTGTTACAGATAATGGTCCACAATTTACCTCACAAGAGTTTAAAAAATTTTGTAATGTCAATGGTATAAAGCATACATTTTCAGCTACATATCATCCATCTACTAATGGAGAGGCTGAAAGATTTGTCCAAACGTTTAAACACAATATGAAGTGTAGAAAAGCAAATTCAGGTAATATATTTTTGCATGTGTCGAAGTTTTTGTTGTCTTATAGAACAACGCCGCACAGCACAACAGGCATGGCACACTCAAATTTGTTGATGGGGAGAAGGATAAGGTGTAAGTTTGATTTGTTGTATCCAAGTTTGCAAAGTGATTTAGAAGATAAAGGGTATAAACAAGTAGTAAAGCTTCCTAATGTAAGACATTTTTTACCTTTGTCTGATGTCATGGTAAGATCGTACAACACTCCAGAGAAGTGGGTACCAAGAGAGATTGTAAGAGAGATAGGAAATTTACATTATGATGTTCGTGTTGGTGATAATGTTGTAAAACGTTATGTTGATCAATTACAGCCGTTGAATAAAAAGACAGTAGAGCATGTGAATGTTAGAGATGAGAAACTTAAAGAAGTGGTTAGATCAAATGAGTCAAATATTAACCAAGATGTTCCAACATCCAATGTAGATTCAGAACCAATTCATGTACCAGTACAAGATGAAGTTAAAGTGCTTCCTAATAGGATTAACTGAGGAAAGCCCCCTGAGAGACTAGATTTATGAAGATTTTACAATGTCAAGTTAAGGGGGAGGACACTGTTATGTATTATTGTAATAATGTACTATATTATTTCAAGTGTTGCAGGTATTGTGCAACATTGCATCATATTGCATGAATAAAACATGTTATGCTTTGTACATAAGTGTAATGATTTGTTTTGGTATTAGGATTCAAACATTTGTTGATTACCTCAGAGATAGGATGTGATTTTTTATAGTTTTGTACTGGAGTAGGATTTAAGTCTTTTCAGAGCGATGTTCTTTTGTTTAGCAATGTTTTGGTTTTGTCAGATTGTGTATGACGCTTCACACACACTTAGGAGTCAGCTGTCATAGAACAATATAGTCATAAGATGCATTAAACGTGTATTTAAGAATACCAACGTCTTATTTAATCCCATACAGGAAAATTGACGACAAGAGATGGGTTCAGCTGAGAAATAATTACTAACAATTGTTCATCTATGTTCCAGGTAATTATTATGGTTAATAGAACTTCCTACCAAAGTACAACACTACAGATTTCCGTAACGTCATCTGCGTCGACCTCCAGACCTATGGACTTGCCAAGGGAGACGATTTCCTCTACGGCTTCCGCTGCACCCACCACGGGATCAGGTTCGGGGTCAAAACCTTCAAAATCTCGGGAAGAAACTGCATCAGGCCACAGCTTCTTCCAGGCAGAATTGAGGGTCCGTCAAGTAAATCCCACCCAAGCCTGATCTATGATCTTCAAGCAGTGCACGATGTTGAAGTGGCCCCTCCAAAATTCACGCAAAGTTAAGTTGGTGCTTTGCGTGACATTAAAGCACTGCTTAAATAAGTGCTTGGTGTACAGCTTCTTAAAATTAGAGATGACTTGCTGGTCCATGGGCTGAAGGATAGAGGTGGTATTCAGTGAAAGATACAGCACCTTTATGAACTTAAATTCATCGAAGTTATCATATTAAAGTCCGGGGAGGTGAGCGGGTGCATTGTCAAGGCATAGCAGGCACTTTAAAGGCGATTTCTGTTCATGAAGATACTTCTTCACAGAATGGCCGAAAACTTGGTTAACCCATTGGACAAAGAATTGCCTAGTGACCCAGGCCTTCGAATTGGATCGCCAGAAAACATGAAGCTGATCCTTATCGACGTTGTGTGCCTTAAAGGCCCTAGGGTTATCTGAATGGTAAACCAGTAAGGGCTTGACTTTAAAGTCCCCGCTAGTGTTGGCACATAGGGCAAGAGTCAACTGATCCTTCATTGTCTTATGCCCAGGCAATTTCCTCTCTTCGGCGGTGATGTAGGTTCGACTCGGCATCTTCTTCCAAAACAGCCCGGTTTCATCACAATTAAATACTTGCTGCTCTACGTAGCCTTCTTCCTGCACGATCTTTTCGAAGTTCTTGACAAAGTCAGCTGCAGCCTTTGTGTCCGCACTAGCAGCCTCTCCGTGGCGAACAACTGAATGAATCCCGGACCGTTTCTTAAATTTCTCAAACCAGCCACGAGATGCCTTGAAATCATCTGAGGAAGGCTCTGTTGAACTCTCCCCAGCATCACCCCCAAGAGCTCTCCTCCTTCAAGTCCGTAAAGATGGCGTGCGCCTTCTCACAGATGACGGTCTCGGTGATGGTGTCGCCAATGATCTCTCTGTCCTTAATCCACACTAGCAGAAGTCGTTCCATCTCTTCTATGATAGGGCTACGGAGTTTTGAAATGATGGTGATCCCCTTAGAAGGTTTCACTGCTTTAATAGCTTCCTTCTGTTTAAGGATTGTCGAGAGCGTCGACATATTACGGCCATACTGTTTAGCAATTTCACTCACGCGGATGCCACGCTCATGTTTTTCAATAATTTCCTGCTTAACTTCTAAAGAAAGCATTTCCTTCTTCCTTTTCTCACCACTACCACTACCACTGGCGAAACTAAGCCTTTTAGGACCCATACTTTACGTAATTTACCGTTAAAGGATGCACGTAAAAAGTCACGATTAAAACAGAGTTAATAGCAGAACGCACAGAGCACAACCGCAAGAAGCCGACGATCACAGAGGACTGACCCAAGCCGCGCTAATTGAGGGTCCCTCCGAGGTCGAAGGGCTGCCTTCTATCGGCGGAAATAAAAAACACTTCAGGCGCTATGAGCACCGACTACGCGTACGAGTATTGTTTACTTCGGGTGTCGAAAAAAACATTCGGGTGTAGAGTAGGAACGTGTTCGAATTGTACTTCGCGTGTAGAAAAATTCGGATACAACCATACAACAGGTACGACGAAAATTGCTTACTTCGTGCGTCAAAATAAAATTCGGGTGTACAGTCAAAAATTTGCTCAAATTCTACCTCGGATGTTGGAAAATTCGGATGTAAATACGGTCGGATGTAGAGGTTCCACTGTACCTCTACAGAAACATGCATTATTTAAAAAAAAATAAACTTTCGATATAAATCAATTTTTTTTCCTACTGTATTTATTGAAGAAGTTACAAAGAAAATAAATGATGCTATCAACATTCCCTGTGATAATAATGACCAATGTCTGTTTAGGCTAAGTGTGCTAACTGTCTTATGATCACTTACAATAAAGTGAGTAAAAGTGAATATGATACCATGTGCCCACCGATGGAAAAGACTATAACCGTAAAAGACCAATCACCTTAGTTTGATGGAGAGTTTGGTAAAAAAGAGGGAAAAAAGACGTAAAGAAAGAAAGTGGAATGGGTTAAAAACTGAAAGTGCTTGAGTAGAATACAAAACTGCTGCGTGTCAATAAAACTACCTACTAAGAAGGAGAAAAAGTGAATACTATAAGAAAAAGATCCTCGAAGCAGCAGCAGACATAAATAAGTTATATCGTCTCCTGAATGGTATAATCATATAATGGGGAATGTAAAAGAAAAGAAGCTACCTGATGGATACAGTGATCAGGAACTACCAAATAATTTTTTAGTATTCTTTAAAAACAAAATTGAAAACATAACTAGATCATTTGTAAATAGTCAACATCATATTAATGATACACCAGGCACACAGACAAAATTAATACGATTTAACAACATAACACAAGATGACATCACCAGAATTATTCAGAGAGCAAAGAAAACTAAGTGTGCGATCAATCCTATGCCAATATCTGAAGTAATTGGAGAGAGAGACTTTTCTACTCAAGCCGAATAATAATGAGAATAGCAAATGCAAGCCCTTTTACCCCCACCATAAGGTTAAATTTCGAGCACATTTTGCTTTATATTTCATTTATATTGCTCTATCAGCCTTAATTTTTTTCGTTGAGAGGTCAGGTTGGTCTCATTCTTTTGGAAAATGCCTGAAGTTTCTCATAAAGTTTTCAAGAACATGCAAAACCATGTAAATAACAGTGTTTTGCAAGAACGTACCGATACGTCCTTTGGGGGCGAAAGGGCAAGTATTGATGAATGTAAATTTCCCAAATCTGAGAAAATGGCTATTGTCACACCTGTCCTGAAAAATGCACTGGACTACCATGAATTAAGCTCATACAGACCTACTTCAAATCTATCCTTGGTCTCAAAAGTGCTTGGATATTTAATTCTTGAACAACTAGTCAGCCACTTAGAAGTAATAGAAACTTTGCCTGACAACCAATCTGCTTACAGAAAACTATACTCTAGGGAGACAGCCATCTGCTCTGTTGCAAATGAAAATGCTGGAAATGATGGATGTTATGCGCCGTGTAAATCTATTTCAGGGATATGGCAATATGATATTTGTAATAACATCTTTACTAAAATCTCTTATCATTGTTATATGTCGCTGGGATGTGTAAATGCGTTTTTTGTTCATTGTGATCGGCGATGAACCGTAAACACAACAATGTTGTCGTTTCGAGGCAGCGTTTATTAAAAAGAAAAAAAAAAAAAAAGAAACCTCTATATAGAAACGCTTTTAATTCAATTATATTGAATTACTAAGGATGAAGCAAGTAAAACAAAATTAATAACAGATGTGTGAATGCCTTCGTTTGTTCGTTATGATCGGTGATATAACGTAAACAAAGCAATGGTTTCGGTTTGACGTTGCGTGTTTAACAAAAGTATATAACATTATTTTTATTTGATTTATTTTGAATTCTAAAGTATAAAATAAAAGCTAGCCCATACACTAATAGAAGTCTTATGTTGCTGCTTGTGCAATGTACAGCTAGACTATTTTCAACAATATATGCTTAAATACACTAAAAACTGTTTACCAGAATCTGCGTTTTATAGGCCATTAAATATGGTAATTTTTGCAGATTTCCATGGATTTATAATTCGTCCAAAAACATAATGGATACAGGGGAAAAGGTTAGTTTTACCCTGACATACCATTTCCCCATATATATGTATGTATATATATATATATATATATATATATATATATATATATATATATATATATATATATATATATATATATATATATATATATATGTATATATATATATATATATATATATCTCGATTGAAGAATTTATTTACGCCAAAAATAAGAGTTATTTTCGAAAGAAAATGTCGCTTTTCTATAGGAAAAGGTTGGTTTTCACTAGGAAAGGTTACCCAGACGGTAGGTACAGTAATAATGAGGAACACTATCTACAAAGAAAACCATAATGACACTCAGGCTTCATAAAAGTGAAAGAGCACATTTTAATTTGTAGTACTTGTGTTTAAGGAGGAATTATAAAAACTTTCGGGCACTTAAGTTCTGTATATGTGGCACACACGCACGCACGCACACACACACACACACACACACACACACACACATATATATATATATATATATATATATATATATATATATATATATATATATATATATATATATATATATATATATATATATATATATATATATATAGATAGATATATAGATATATATATAGATATATATATATATATATATATATATATATATATATATATATATATATATATATATATATATATATATATATACATATATAGATAAATATATATCCATATATATATATATATATATATATATATATATATATATATATATATATATATATATATATACATACATATATATATATATATATATATATATATATATATATATATATATATATATATATATATATGCATATATATACATATAAATATATATATATATATATATATATATATATATATATATATATATATATATATACATATAAATATATATATACATATATATATATATATATATATATATATATATATATATATATATATATATATATATATATATATATATATATATATATATATATATATATAATATGGCTCCTGTTGGGGAACCAAATATATAATATCATATATACTATGACTGGCAAGTTAATCAACCTCTCGAATTCCAAACATTAAAACTTTTACACTACAAAATATTGATACACCAACTCTGAAAAGTTTCTTCAAAACTAAACTGGATAATTATTATTACGAAAACTTACTATTGTTCATTGTCAGGATACGAGTGTATACTATTCTAAACAATGGTGATGGGAATAATACACTCTTTAGAAAAATAAATATAATCCATACAAATTACAACACTTTGAAAGAAGTTACATAAACACAAAATAAATCGCTCAAAATTTCAAGACAAAAATTGTACTATCTGATAATTATATGATAACTTGACTTTAAAATTTTAAATCTGATTAAACCTAAGACTAGGACAAAATGAATACTTATGATAATTAAGCAATCACTTATCCCACTTTCATATTAAATCTGAATTCAGTATTTAAGGCTGACACTTAATGAAAATAGATAACTAGATGACAATAGAAATGCATAACTTTCCTACAGGGCCATTTACTAAAACTTTAAGATAAATTTTATAAGTACTCGCTACATAAGACATAAGCGGGAACACGCAATAAATTTGGAGAGGACACACCATGGGTACTGAACTCTTTTAAAAAAATACTTTGAAATGAGAGAGAGCAGAAGGTGGCTGTCTTAAGGCTGGGAATAACCATTTATCTATCTAACCCTGGTGTCACCTTAAATAGGGAACTTAGCTACTTCCAGACACTTCCCAGAGATCTGGGGGGTGGGGGGACAGGCAAAAGCATCAGAGTTACCAAGTATCGCTCTTTTGAATGTGTACTCACACAACCCCAGATGGCTCTCTCATTCAGCTACCTCCGCCAATTCATTGTCCCTGAAATAAAGAAAACATAACATCCTATCACTAGGTTTTCAGGATAATTCCAAAGCACTTCGAACAGAAAAAAATTTAATATTTTCTCCCAAACATAATGCAATACTTCATAAAAATGTAAAAGAACATTACTTAAGCACTTGGTCATTTTTCGAATGGCCACAACACTCTCAAACAGATAACGTAAGACTTTATAACATAAATACGTGAAATAAAAAAATTTAATTCTTGAATATATATATATTTATATATATATATATATATATATATATATATATATATATATATATATATATATATATATATATATATATATATATATATTCACCCATCTGCCAGATTGGCATCTTAATTTTGTATAAAGCTCTCATTTTCACTTTTTGTGGAAATGTACAGTTCATTCCTGTACCTGTTTTCAAGATCCCTGGCTGTATCTTTAGTTATCCCGTTTTCAGTGCTTTTGTTTTCCACGTCTTCTTTAAGTTTTCTTCGGACCACCTATTTCATGTATGGTTAGTCTCATCTGGTCCTCTACTGTGATAAGTGTCCTATTGGAGTAGCTGTCTTCTTATTCTTCAGTTTTTGTAATGTATTAATGTTCTTTTATATAAATCTTGAGTGAACCTTAGTGAAACTGATAACGTAACTTATAATTAAAATTTAGTATATTAAGGTTTATTGATTTTGGTATTTTTGCGGTGCAGGATTGTTTGAGTTTTTCTTGTTTTATGCGGTAAGAAAGGGATTACCGTAATCATGTAAACTGTTTCAATATTAAATATTAGTGTTGAATTTTGTTCTCTTTTGAAATTAAACCTTTCCTAACTTATTTTATGTGACATATGGAAGAACTTTTTATTCTCTGAACCTTGGCCATAAAGCCGTCACATAAATTGGGGGCCTACCGCGATATATCTTGTTTACCGTATTGAGGATTCATTTAGTTAGACAATTGTCACCGCAAATAGTGTTCAATATTTTTGGTTTCACTCAAGATTTATTGTAAACATTTTGAATACCTTTTATTAGGGATAATGATATATATATATATATATATATATATATATATATATATATATATATATATATATATATATATATATATATATATATATATATATATATATATATATATATATATATATATATATATATATATATACATATATTTATATGTGTGTGTGTGTATGCACGCTGTGAAACCATTTTCGTATTATTGTTTATAAACGGTTTGCTCTTTTGGGTAAGGTTAATGCAGTGGTATATTTTCCATTTTAGCCCTCACTGAATCGACGACTCTTCGAGACTCACGAGAGCTATCCGGAAGCTCTTATCCATATTTTGTCCTTATATAATTACAACTACGAGTTGTGCAGTCATTTCCCCAGGGTTGGACGATACCATGATCGTGTACTTTAGGGTATGCAGACATTTCGTCGAAAGACAATTAGTAGAATGACAACTCGTCGAACTGACAATTCGTCGAAATGAATGGCAATTTGAAATAATTTCAGTTTTTAAGTATCTAATATCAAACGTTTCACCATGGCCCATTAGCTAAATGGAATTCATCAAGACCGAGCAAGGTGCTTGAAAACCTTTGCATGAAGGTTTCTTACACAATTGATAAGAAACATTGTGATAAAAAATACTAGAGATGTGAAAAACGGAGTGAGTGTGGAGCAAGATTACAAACTATTAATGATATGATTCAAGGAAATACTTCACGGGATTACCATCCGCCAAATGATATTCAAAATGCTGCCTTGTAAGATGTAAATGAAATTAAGCAAAGGGCTTGTGAAACCGAAGAAGTGATTGGCTGCATAGTATATAATGCAACATGTAATCTGCCTTTGAGTGTAGCAGGAGCAGTAGCTAAAAAAGCTTCTCTTTTGAGAACAGTGAATAGGAAAACGTCCGTAAAAGAAGATGAAGACTTAAACTTTACGACAAGAGGTTAGAATTTTAAGTTGTCTGAAGACGAAAAAGGGACTATTTATGGAACTGCTAGAAATTTGACCTTTTATCCCAAAACTGCATTTGGTTTTGTGATGGCACATTCGACTGCGCTCTAGTTAATTCACAGTTGTATACCATCCTTGCTCTAATTTCTAAAAATAAAACCTTACCATTGCTATACTTTTTGTCGGGCTCAAAGGACTAAGAGACTTATGACATTATTTTCACATTTATAAACCAAAGTCGAAGCTTGAATTTTTCATCCATTATGATAGACTATGGACAATTCGACCAATTGTCATTTCGACGAATTGTCAGTTCGACGAATTGTCATTTTGATGAATTTTCATTCGACGAGTTGTCATTCTACCAATTGTCTTTCGACCAGTAGTCAGGCTACTGTACTTTAGACGATAGGAGAGGCATCGTTTAAACCTTTATTTATTTTATTTTTTCTGAGCGCCGACGCTCAAAGTTTATAACTTGTCCTTCAAGTTGTTTGGCGTAAATAACGCTTGTTTAGGACCAACGGGTTATTTCATTAGTTCCTCCATATCAGCTTGAATCGGTTATGTAATTTTTTTTTTCTCTCCCTCATGTTCTTTATTACCTTTTGCTTTCGAATCGGGACTATCCCTTTTCCCTAAAAACCCTAAAATAATCTGATTACTTGTAATGCTTGTTGTTTAATTTTTTCGGGAAAGTATAAACTCCCTAACATGAAAATTTGGTATTGTGGTTTGTAATGCATTTACTTTAATGGCAGCAGGAACGTGTTAGTATATTATAATTGTAAAAGAGGAATTCAATTGTTTACTAAAGGAAGTTTTCTTTAACTTTAACCATGGCTCAATTTAACGTTCAGAAGTTTTCTGCAGATCCCTCTGCTGAGTTAGCTAGTATCCCAAATGCTAAGAAACTAGAGCTTCTCGAGTTAGCTAGGCATTAGTCAATTGCAACTAGGAGTAGCATGCGGAAGAATGAAATTCGCAACCTGATTCTTGAGCATTATATGCGTGTGGGTAAACTATGCAATAAAGCTAGACAGTATATACCTCGTGAACCAGCAGTACTAGCCCACGAGCAGCAATTAGACTATGAGCGCATTTCCCTTGAACGCGAGAAACTTGCGGCACAGAAATTAGAATCAGAGAGACAATATGCGTTGTTGGAGAAACAAGCCAAAGATAAAAGGTTAGAATCTGAGAGATTAGCGGAAGTTCAAAGGTTAGAGTCGGAGAGACAAATGTCGAAACAAATTAGAATTCGAGATGGAGAAATCTATACTTCAGTTAGCTTTAAAGAGAGAGAAAGAAAAAATGGACTATGAATCCTCGTTAGCACTTAAATTTGAACATGAAAAAGCAAAGCTTTCTATTGAGAATAAGGAACATGAAATTTCGGTTTTGGAAGCTCAGGAGAAACCTTTTGATTTAGCAAAAAAACATTAAGTTGGTTCCCACATTCACAGATTATGACCCTGAAGATTATTTTAAGACTTTTGAAGACACTGCCTTGCATTTGGATTTGCCGCACGATCGGTGGGTTTGTCTATTAAGGCCGAAATTAATTAGGAAAGCTGCGAAAGTTTGTAGACATCTCGAAAATACTACAGATTACCAGAATGTCAAATAAGCAATCTTGGATGCTTTTCCAATCTCTGTCGTGGGATATCATCAGACCTTTCGTAACAAAACTAAGTTCAGACTTCAAACCTATGTAGAATTCGCTTCAGAGAAAATAAGGGAGTTTAGGAAATGGGTAAAATCTGCTGCAGTAAGTACTTGTGCTAAATTAGAGAATTTGATTGTACATGAAGAGTTTAAACAAAAGCTTCCTTTGAACATTATGATGTATTTAGAGGATAGGGAAGAAAGAGGACTTGGTAAAGGCAGCTTCTCTAGCAGACACTTACTCTTTAATACATAAAATTGGCAACAGTAAGAGAACCGACCATAATGTAAAACCATTTCCAGCTAAAAACTCTGAAACTCTTACTGATATGGCAAAAGCGTCTAATGTTCGTTTTAGTTATTGTAAGAAAGACAGTCGCACAATTAAAAACTGTCCAGATCCTAAATGTAAACCTTCCTTGCCTTTTCGGAACCCATTTTAACCCTTTTCTTAACTTTAAAGGTAAAAGAGATGGTCAGGATTAAGGTTGTCTCCCATATCCATTCTGAAAAGCCTGTAAATCTATTTGATGATTTTTACTTTCGATGGAACTGTAGCTTTGAACTCTGATGGGGATAAATATAAAGTCAGGATAGTTTGTGACACCGGTGTTTTGCAAAGTTTACTTTTGAGAAATGCTCTCCCAAATATTAAAGCTAACGTAACTAATGAACATGTTCTCGTGAAAGACTTTTCACAAATATCTAAAGTTCCTCTTGATTGTTCTATAAAGAAGGGTAATGTACTAGTAGGCATATGAGATATTAAATTTTCAGTGAAAGGTGTAACTTTATTAATGACCTTGCAGGACGTTTGGTAGTTCCCAATGTCATTGTAATGGAAAACCCTGTAGGTGAAAACATTGAACCTGATCCCGATTGCTCTGTAAATCCTTCTTGTGTTGTCACTCATAGCCAGAAATCTAGCTTGGATGAATCTAAAAGTCACTTCTGTAAATTTTGAAGCACGAAATGTTATCAGTAGAGATAACCTTATTAAAGCTCAGAAGTACGATAACACTTTAATGTAAGCTTCATGACCAAGCGTTTCTAGAAGTGAGATTAGCAAATCCCCATGTTTTTACTTTTAATCTGATTTGTTAATGAGGTTTTTTACCGTTTCCTCTAAGTGAAGATACCTGGAGCGAAAAGCGACAAATTTTGCTACCTCTTTCTGTTAGGAATTCTGGAATGGAAATAGCTCATGATGCCTATGGAGGACATTTAGGAATTCATAAGACCTATTGTAAGATTTTGAATTGTTTCTTTGGCCTAATATGAAAAAGGATGTAGCAGAATTAGTTCGCACTTCTCATGTATGTCAGATATCAGGAAAACCTAATCAGGTAATACTCAAGGCACCTTTACAACCGATCTTAGTCCCTGATGAACCTTTTAGTAAGATAATTATAGATAACGTTAGTCCTTTACCAAAAAACCAAGAAAGGTAATCAATATTTGCTCACTATAATATGTCCAACGACCCAATATCCTATTGCCATCCCTCTTCGTAATATTTTTGCAAAAAAACATTGCTAATTCTTTACTGAAAGTTTTCACGAATTCCGGTATCCCAAAGGAAATACAATTCACGAGTGACCTTTTTGCCCAGGTACTTAAAGAACTGAAATATTAACCAAACTTTGTCTGCTGCCTATCACCCAGAGTCTCAGGGTGCCCTCGAGCGTTGGCACCAGACTTTCAAGGAGTATGCTTAGGAAATTTTGTGTTGAAAGTCAACTTGAGAGAGAGGAGAGAGAGAGAGAGAGAGAGAGAGATGAGAGAGAGAGATAGGAGAGAGAGAGAGAGAGAGAGAAATATTTGGTCATATTCGAAATAAAATACAAAGCCTGAACATCATAACAAATGAAATAGATTTGGCTGGAAACAATCTCTTGTTTTATACAATATAAAATGCTTTAGTGGAGTAGTGTAAAACTATTTTAAATACAGGAGTACCATGGATCACGCATGCCACGATCCGTATCGCATGTATATCGCATGCACAAAGATCATTACTGCAAAGTAACACGACCTACTGAGATGTCACAACTTGCCCACTGCCATGTATGCCAAGGTGTCCTGCTTTTCGAAAAATATGTGCTGAAATATTGCTTAAAGCACCTGGGATATTAATATTTTCGGGTTTTTCTCCATATCTCCTCTGACTGCCAAGGCGTATCGCCCAAGTGTGATCCCAGCTTAATATTAGATATATGCAAGTTGCATATCGGGAAAAATCGCCATGAAGGCGGGGTGATTCTATTGGTCACATGGAGTGGAAATTTCACGATTACAGGGATCAGTCACTTTAGTGATGAAAAGCAAGACATGCCAGAGTGGGCCTATACAAGATCAAATAGAGCAAGTCGGAGGTCTCTTCTCTTGTTACCAGAAAAGTGTTAAGGGTTTAAGCGGAGCTCTGCCGGTTCATCCATTCCCCATATGGGTTGGAACCCAAGTGCCAAGACGACAGCGCTCATAACATTCAAGATGCGGTGCAACATGGCTGCATAAAAACAGAGATGGAAAATTTTCTCCTTCCTACTCAAGTAT
>NC_090755.1:37851334-37878147 GCF_036898095.1 Palaemon carinicauda | reverse complement strand
TGTGTTATTCCTTGTATGAAAATTATGTATTAGTATGTTCTCTCTGTACTGAGATTAATGACCTTTTTAAGAGTACTATGACTCTCATATATTGTAAGATGCGATCACTGAACTTTGTTATAGGTGACGTGTTCCAAGTTTCATGTGACGTATGGAAACCGTTTTGGTGATAAGATATTTACATCATAGTAGAGAAATCTCCAAAACCTAACAATTCAGCATATTGACAGAGCAACATTGCATTACTTGCCGAGGGGTAAGCAGTACCTCTCGAGCGATCATTAAAACAAGGTACTCGTCTAAGAGTATTGGGCTATGTGAGGTGTATTAACAAACCTTTTTGTAATAAAGTGAAATAACCTATGTTCCCATATCCTATTATCCGTAGACATAGAACATATCTGGTGCCATGTGTATACAGAAATTACGTCTGTTTGTGTGTGCCGTGAACGAAGCTGTTCTTTAAGCCGGTACAATAAAAGTTCAAGATGCTCAGATACACAAGGACTAACATAACAGACACTGCTGCTGCAGGAGATGAAAACAAAGGAGGAGTTGCTTATAGTGATGTCGATGAAGAATATAGACGAGTAAAGTGAACGCTGGACTTAGAAAATAGGTTAGATATCCTAACCGAGTTAATAAACAGATTCATAGTTGAACGAGAAGAGGAGCGGCCGTTAATCGAAGTATATCCGACTTACATGAACGAAGTTCAAACACACTCAATTGAAAGCACATGTGCATAGCCGAATGAATATATGCAAAATATCTTAGTTCGAAAATTGCCAGAACTCCACGCAAGTGTTAGGACTTTTGATGTTCATTGGCCTAATGAAAGGTTTAATTTGATCAAAGTGTTTTTGAGAGACTTTGAAGTAGCCACATAAGGGTGATCAGAAAGAGAAAAAGCAATACAAATAATTAGGTTGCCTAAAGATGCTCTGGCAATGGAGGTAAGGTGTTAGCCACTAGACAGTTTAGGAAGTTATACTGCATAAAACGACGTTTAATTGAGAAATACACCTTACCCAATGTTAGAAAAAGTGACATGAAAGAAAATTACAAACCCAAAATTTGAAAGGGTGAATAAGTTCTCAGATTTGCAACACGCATTTTTCTAGATTGTGATTTATTTGCTACACGGAGTGCCAATCACCCAGAAGGTGATGAAAAAGTTATTGCCTGTAAACATATTCGCAGATTAGTAAATCTGTATTAATGTGGTTATTTGTGCGATGACAATCGCTTGTTAGCAGACTTAGTAATGGTGATGCAAAACCCTCTAGACAGTTTATTAAAAGAAAAAATTACTGAGAATAGCTGCGCCTATTCCAAAAAGGTGGCAGCCATGATAGGCACTCACCAACCCTCAAATCATGAGAGGATAGAACGTAGTCAGCAGGTGAGAGAAGTCTTCAGTTGCTGGCAGTGTGGGGGGAAGGGGCACCAACGAGTGGAGTGCTCCACCCAAGGATCCCCTGCTGTTACACAAGTCAGGTATACGGTCATCTATCTCGAGAGTGCCCAGCGAAAAATGCCGAGGGCAGGCAGGCTGTGGCGCAAGTCACCACCCCTCGCCCAACATCCGAGGAAAAGGAAACAAAAGAAGGGGGAAACGAGGGAGATCGATGACATCCCCATCCAACCCCCACCCCCTGCATGAGAACGGAAGCAGTCAAGCGAGCAATGGTGCCCCCATCGGTAACCCCGACCGTACCCTGGCAACACTAATGGGCGGCTTGGAATGTTAGCAGTCAGGATTGATATACCAGATAAGTCAATTCGAGCTCTGATCGACACAGGAGCCAGCTTTTCACTTATTGAAAAAGGAGTCTCCTCAATCCCACTACAGTCAGCGGCATCCATCATCTTTGACATGCCTGGAGGAAATAAACTACGAGCAAGGCAAACAACGACCGTCACCTTTAAGGTTTGTTCTGTGAAGTTTACACAGATTTTTTTTTGTCTTGCCAACGTGGGAATTCCATGAATCAAGACTATACTGTGGTTGAATTTTATAATGAGTAATCAAATACACATTTTTTGGGAAAAAGACAGAATAACATTAAAAGTCGGAGGGTTCATTTTGCCGAGAGAAAATCATGACACAGTAAGTGCTTGCGTGGGAACGGAGACACAGTTGAGTAAGGTAACAGCTGTACCGGAAAGAGGAGAAGTATTGGCTCTCCAGACATTTACGAGCATATCGGTGACCCTGTCTCAGCCTCTCCCGGAGGGAACCAAGGTCATAGTTAAACTCCATGAGAAATGGGCACACACAGTCTTAGAGGGCTTGTCAGAAATAAAAGAAAACAGAGCTGATATAATGATAATCAATTTGTCAAATAAAAGAGTCGTGTTAGGAATTGATTCTGTGTGTGAATTCAAGTTATGTGAAATTGCTAATAATGGGATCTTTGGAGCCACAACTCAAGCCCACACAGACGAACGCACTCAGAACTTGATTATTCAAGCACAAGCACTATGTCTGCCATAAAATCAACCTGTAGTTAGTAACATTGTTAATAATTATTCCGATCTAATTGCAACTGGAGACGAGCCCCTCGGAGGATTGATCGATTTTCATTTAGCATCGAACTGGGAAGCCGGATCCGGTCAGGTCAAGACCTTATAAAGTACCTATTCCTTTCCAGAGAGATATAGAAAGGGAAATTAGTAAGGAATAATCGAGGAGAGCAAATATCCCTGAGCTTCTCCAATTTTAGGTGTTAGGAAAAAGGATGGCTCGGTAAGATTGTGTTGATTATAGGGAGCTGAAAGCAGTCACTAAGGATAATGCATTTTTATTGCCCTTGATCAAAGAATCCTTTGTGAAGGTTCGGGATAGTAAATGTTTTAGAACTATAGATTTGAAATACGGATACTATAAAATACCCATTAGGGAGAAAGTAAATGTAAAACGGAATTTATAGCTAATGGTCAACTATTTCAGTTTAATTTTTTCCTTTTGGAAGGAAATTTATCCCGAGTAATGATGGCAGTTTTTTCTCCCTTAATTGGCCATAATGTTCTTGTTTATTTAGATGATATCATAATTACAGGGGAAATGGCCGAAGAACATAACAATTTTCTTAAAGTTTTAAAAGCTTTGCGAACTAATAGTATAAAAATAAATTTGTCAAAGGGCAAATTTTTCTGTAAACAGGTCGAATTGTTAGGTCACATAATAACCCCAGAAGGAATCCAACCCTTCCCCAGTAAAGTAGAGGCTATTAGAGATTTTCCCAGGCCATTTACCCCCAAGGAAGTAGCTGGGTTCCTTGTGCTTGCTGTGTATAACCGTAAATTTATAAGATGTTTTGGAGAGATAGCGAGACCATTAGATGCTTTAAAGAAAGAAAAGTAATGAATTGGGGAGTGGAAGAAGAAAGGGCCTCTAATCATTTGAAAGCTGCCTTAACTAGTAATGACTTACTTGCATATACTAGATTTGATCGCCCATTTTTACAGAAAACAGATACGAGTAGCGTAGCTATTGGTAGCGTAATTTCACAACAAGATGATAAAGGTGGAGAGCGACCCATTTGTTTTGCTTCCAGGGTATTAAAAGGGGCCATAAAAATTATAGTACATTCGATCGAGAGGCACTGGCTATTGTTTGTGTTCTTGAAAGGCATGTTTTTTTTCTTTCTTTTATTTTTCTTTTTTTTTGTATTAGGTCAGCCGATTGAGTTGCAAAGTGATCATTGCCCCTTACATGATTTATTTTACAAAGGTGACTTGACGTCTAGACAAGGGAGAGGGATTGAAAGATTGTTAGAGTTTAATATAAAGAGTTTACACCACATAAAAGGTAAAGCTAATAACATAGCTAATGCCCTCTCTAGAGGTGCAGTAATAAGAGTAACCACTAGGACACAAAAGAGGAGTGAAGAACGATACCAAAATATTAAAGGCCCCATCAAAACAGAAAACGAATGAAAATTCATATGAGGAGCAATCAGGAAATGAGATCCCTGAGCGAGAGAGAGAGCGAGATAGAGAGAGTTAGAGGTGTTGGAGAGAGAGAGAGAGAGAGAGAGTTAGAGGTGTTGGAGAGAGAGAGAGAGAGAGAGAGAGAGAGAGAGAGAGAGAGAGAGAGAGAGAGAGAGAGAGAGAGAGAGAGAGAGAGATGGTGAAGGTGAATGTATGCGGGTGTTCGAGGACACGAACAGTTGGTATCCGGAATGAGTGCCCTGATGATGCAGGTGAGATTGACTTGAGAGGTTGAAACATAAAGGCAGTCCAAGAGGGGCAGAAAATGAGGACTGGTTGGAAAGAGTGCGACCAGTGATAAAAGGGGAATCATCATTTCTGAATGTGCCTCTTGAGATTTTTTTTTATAGAGAATGATATCCTATATTGTGCTGACAAGAAGAGTGGAGGGAAATTTTGTGCACAGGTAGTTCTTCCTCCCTCTTTAATTAATCGAGCCATACCCATTTTACATGCAAGTCCGTATCCTGGGCATTTAGGGATTAATAGAACATCAAGGAGAGCACGAGAATCCTTCTTTTGGTTATGAATGAAAGAAAACTGTAGAAAATTATATAAAATGTTTTCATGCTTACAACTGTTTTAAAGAACAGAAAAACACTGTACAGGAAGGTAGAAAGTGGCCTGTGATTCCTATTAAATTTTTTAGGGTGCACATGGATGGGGTAGGACCCTTTGCTACTGGTATAACACAACATAATCATATATGTGTATTTGTGGATGCATTTACTTGTTACACTCATACTTACACAATATTGGATAAATCAGCAAATTCATTAGACCAATCGCTGTGCTCTTTCATTGCTAGGTTTGGTTGCCCGAATATTTTGATAAGTGATAATGGTCTCGAGTTTATAAATAAGGTGGTGAAATCGGTCACGGACATGAGGAAAATAGGACACTTTTCAGTGACCACATATGAACCTTCAGCTAATGGCTTAGTGGAGTCACATATTGGAGAAGTGGTGCGAATTTTACGTTACTTAGTGGCTGATGACCCCCTTCAATGGCACGCCATGCATCCTAAAGCTAAGCTAGTTTTGAACATTGCATATAATGCCTCATCCAGGGACTTGCCTTTCTTTTTAGTGTATGGAGAGGATCCTGTACTACCATATTCGGTCCTGATTAATTCACAACATTTGCCAAATTATTCAACTGAGCAATTCGGTGTCTATTTACTAAATCTCTTAAGGAGAGTAATGAATACCACTGAAAGGTTTTTGAAGAGAGCTAATGAAAAACATACCACAAAGTATGATTGCCGGTTCAAAACCGCACAGTCAAAGTATAGGTGGGTGATCGTGTATATTTGAAACGATTACAATCTAGGAAAAAAACTAGAGCCCGCGTATTTAGGTAAGTACCTAGTAAAGATAGTTAAATCTAACACAATAGTGATACAAAGCATTATTAATGGCACAGTGTCTAAACAACATCAGGCATGCATACATGTGTTGCCGGAAGAGGTAGTTTTCAAAAGTGTCGATCAGAGTGAACGTCCTCTTCCCTGCATACACGACATTCCTCGGGTTGGATTTTTTTTCCTTTGCTATTGTTGTTGTTTGAGCAGACCTCATTTCTTCTTTTGATGTGTTCTAGATTAACCTGATGATAACAGTGTGTTTTGTTGGTGCTTAATGTATAAGTAAAGTGTTGTGATAATTTTGTTGAGTTTAGCAATACGTATGATATACTGCTGATTGAATATAAAAGAGGTTAAGTAGGTCAGATTTGATCTATCAGGAGGATGCTGTATTTATGTATTTATATAATTCATGGTTGCTTGGGCCGGGGAGGTTCCCGTAGAGCAAGTGGCTACGCGATTTAATTTCAGCCTCAAGGAAAGGCATTGTTAGAGAAGGTGTAGATTTGAATACCTTATACTTAGAGTTATAAGAGAAGGGCGGGAAGCTGAATGATTTTCTTGGGAAAACGGCTAATAGCCACCAATTGATAGTCACAAGTGTAAGTGTAGTAGTGATTTTTAAAATGGTAGAATGGTGGTGGGGAGATGAGTTGTGAAATTAGCCGTAGACCCGTACAAGTAAAATCGAGGGATGAAGGAATATTAATTCCTACCCCTATCCCGCCCAATAGGCCCGTATTGCCCGCTATCAGAGGGAAGTTATTAATGAGGTTCTGTAATAATGATATTGAAATGATTTTGTTCACTTTGGGTATTCTGTATTTTAGTTGCAAAGGTGATAATAAGAAATAAGTGAAATTATCTTTTACTATATTAGATACATTTTTAAATGTAATATTCCATTTTTTTTTATTTTTTTTTTGGAAGACGTTTGTTATTTTTTTTCTCTTTGGTGATTTCTATGTATATATTTTTTGTTGTATTTCTGTGTAGTACATGGCATGCCTATTCTGGGTCGGAGTGTCCTCCATATATCATAGACTAGAGAGGGCCATTATGCACCTCTTCTGGGAGTGAGGAGTTTGTGGTGGGGGTAATGTCCTAATCCTTGTATGAAATATATGTAGAAGTATGTTTTTTGTGCAGTGAGATTAATGATCTTTTTAAGAGTAATATGACTGTCATAATTTGTAGGGAGCGATCACTGAACTCTGTTATAGGTGAAATGTGCCAAGTCTCATATGTGACGTATGGAAAGCCTATAGGTGAAAGTATATTTCCATCACAGAAAGTATATTTCCATCACAAAAACTAAAAAATTCAGCATATTGACCGGGCAATATTTCATTACTTGCCGAGAGTTAAGCAGTTCCTCTCGAGCGATCATCAGAACAAGGTACTCGTCTGAGAGTATCGGGCTGTGTAATGTGTATTCACAAACCTTTTCGTAATAAAATGAAAAAACCTATGTTCTGATGTCTCATTATCCAACAACATGGGACAGGAGTTAGGAATGTTGGTGAAAATAGATAACAAAGAAGACCTGACTGATTGGAATAATTACAAAACCATAACACTTACGTCATTTTTTATGGAAATATATAGCAGGCTTATTCTAAAGGGATTAAAAATAAAGATTGAATAAAAACTGAGATGAACAAGCAGGATTTAGAAAAGGTAGTTGTGCTGACCCAATTTTAATTTTGAGACATGTACAGCAGTGAGTAGTATATAGAAATCCACTTTTTATGGCATTTGTGGACTATAAAAAAAGCTTTGATAGTGTGTGCACCGGTCAATTTTTGGAAAGTCCTGCTTTATTGTGGAATCCTCCTAAATATATAAATCTCTTTATATGTGTTCATGAGCGTAGCAAGTGTAAAGTTAGTGTAAATGGAGTCTTATCAAATAAATTTCCAGTGAACAGTATAGTCCTCCAAGGGAATGTGTTGTCACCTATGTTGTTTATCTTCCTCATGTATTTTGTGATGCGTAGAACAGTCGGACAAAGTGGAGACGGATTGGACTGGATTCATGATAGGAATTTAACAGACCTAGAATATGCTGATGATACTGTGCTTGGTAGCAAAACTCCAAAGGATTTGCAATGCTTGTTTACCAGAATGTATGCAATATCACACAAGGTTAGGCTGAAGATGAATAGTAGAAAGACAGCAATGATAAGAACTGAATGTGCAATGGAAGATGGAATATCAATGGTAGGAGAAAGGATTGATGAGGTAGAATCATTCAAGTATTTAGGAACTAGGATCTCCAATACAGTGTCTTTTGAATTGGAATTTAGTGAAAGATTGAAAAAAAGTAAATCAGACAATAGCTAGGTTAAGTAAAATTTTGAAATTCAAATGCTTGAAATTACATATAAAAAATCAGGCGATATATAGACATGAGTCATGATAGGAAATCATATAGATTTACTAGATTTGAAAACGAAGCCCTCAGAAGGATATACAGTGTTAAATGGCAGGAGAGGATTAGAAATGAAACTCTAAGAGAGATTACCTTTGCCATATGTGGATGAGATCCTGATGAGGGGTAGATGAAGATGGTTTTGGCATGCCCTTCTAACCCCCCCCCCCCCCGGGGGGGAGAGAATGATTCACCAAACACTCAGCTGGGCTCCACAAGACACTAGAAGAATGTGACTATGAAGCTCGAGGTAGGAGATGATGAATGGAAAAGTACTGACTCAAAAGCTCCAGATAGATATGACTGACAACATCTACCAGAGACACTTTGCGTCCATAGGCGTATGAGGAGAGGATGATGATGATTATGAATATGGAATATCAGCAAATGCTATGCAATATCTCAGCATGTATGAGCAAGTATTTTAGGGAAGACTTGTGTTCGTGAGGGCAGTCAATCATCAGAGACCAATTACAAGTCATCTTCATATTACTTTACCTCCTCCCCTAGGTTACAGTATGCAAGGTTATGTTATACATATATATATATATATATATATATATATATATATATATATATATATATATATATATATATATATATATATATATATATATATATATATATATAATTTTTTTTTTTGAGGGGGGATATAGTTCAGTGATTATTGCTAAAGATACGGAATCCAATGAAGTAAAAAAAAAATTATGGCACTGCAAACACAAAAGTATCTCCTAATGCTTAGAATATTTTCATTAATGCATATTTATGGTTTCTCTATCATAGTTAGTGACTAGGTGTTAATAAAAATTAGAACAATTTTCTATAAAGTATCGCTCTCTACTAACAGCGTCAACTAGCTTGGTTGAACATTATTATTATTTTTATTATTATTACTACTATCCAAGCTACAACCCTAGTTGGAAAAGCAAGATGCTATAAGCCCAGGGGCTACAATAGGGAAAAATAGCCCAGTGAGGAAAGGAAATTAGTAAGTAAATAATTGAAGAGAACAAATTAACAATAAATCATTCTAAAAAAAGTAACAACATCAAAACAGATATATCCTATATAAACTATTAACAACGTCAAAAACAAATATGTCATATATAAACTATAAAAAGTGTTATGTCTGCCTGGTCAACAAAAAAGCATTTGCTCCAACCTTGAACTTTTGAAGTTCTACTGTTTCAACTACCCGATTAGGAAGATCATTCCACAACTTCGGAACAGCTAGAATAAAACTTCTAGAGTACTGCGTAGTATTGAGCTTCATGATGGAGAAGGCCTGGCTATTAGAATTAAATGCCTGCCTAGTATTACGAACAGGATAGAATTGTCCCGCGAAATCTGACTGGAAAGGATGGTTAGAGTTATGAAAAATCTTATGCAACATGCATAATGAACTAATTGAACAACGGTGCCAGAGATTGATATCTAGATCAGGAATACGAAATTTAATAGACCGTAAGTTTCTGTCCAACACATTAAGATGAGAATCAGCAGCTGAACACCAGACAGGAGAACAATACTCAAAACAAGGTAGAATGAAAAAATTAAAACACTTTTTCAGAATAGATTGATCACCGAAAATCTTAAAAGACTCTCAGTAAGACAATTTTTACTGCAATTTAAGAAGACACAGACCTTAAATGTTTCTCAAAAGTAAATTCGCTGTCTAGAATCACACCTAAAATTTTGAAAGAATCATACAAATTTAAAGAAACATTATCAATACTGAGATCCGGATGTTGAGGAGCCACCGTCCTTGACCCACTTACAATCATAAATTGAGTTTTGTTAGGATTCAACTTCATACCTCATAATTTTCACCATGCACTAATTTTAGCTAAATCTCTATTAAGGGATTCACCAACACCATATCTACATTCAGGGGATGGAATTAATGCAAAGACAGTAGCATCATCTGCATATACAACAAGCTGGTTTTCTAGGCCAAACAACATGTCATGTGTATATGGTATGAAAAGTAATGGGAAAAGAACACTACCCTGTGGAACACCGGGTATCACATTCCTATACTTACTATGGTGCCCGTCAACAACAACTCTTTGAGATCTATTACTTAAAAAATCAATAATAATGCTAAGAAACGACCCACCCACTCCCAACTGTTTCAGTTTGAATACAATGGCCTCATAATTAACACTGTCAAAGGCAGCACTAAAATCAAGGCCAATCCTACGAACTTCCTGACCACAATCAAGGGATTTCTGTACAGCATTGGAGATTGTAAGAAGGGCATCACATGCTCCAAGGCCTTTACGAAAACCAAATTGCAAACTAGGGAGTATATGGTTACCTTCAGCAAACCTATTAAGACGTTTTGTCAGAAGACGTTCAAAAACTTTAGATAATATGGGAGTTATTGAAATTGGGCAGTAATCAGTGGGATTTGAGCTACCACAAACACATTTACATAGAGGAGTAACATTACCAATTTTCAAACAAGTGCTAAAAGCTCCTCTTCATGCTAACTTGCGCAAAATAACAGATAACTTTGGAGCTAAGAAATCTGCATATCTTCAGCTAGATGGCCGGAGTACAGTACCCCTCTCTAGTGAAGGGCCCCTTATTCACATGTATGTCATTTATAGGAGGGAGCTATGTACCGCAAGTGTTTCGTACCAGCTCGTACCCTGTAAAGATTTTACATATTATCTAATAATTGCTCTTGTCTACATTGTTCATAAACCACCCTGAATAAATTTGATAACAAATTGCCTAATTTTCTTTGAATTTTTATGCTGTTCCTGCTCGCAAGTCCTGGTATTTAAGTTCAATGTTTGTTAAATAAAGTTTAGTTGAGTTCACTATCATTCTGAGTTATCACCTAACAGGAACCTAATACAGTCTTTATGGCCCTCATGGAAATAAGTAATGTTGTTCCCCATCCATCTAAAGATGGTTTTCTTCACGAGCAACCTACTTCATACCCTCATTGCCTACTATGAGCCATCCTTCCCGTTGTTGAGACACCTTGCCCATTAATGACAAGCGACCAAAGTCGACGCCCTTAAGGACAATCACTTCCCCAACATCAAGACTCCATCAGCAGCTCTATATCTGATAATTTTATTTTTCCTTGTTTCATTTCTTCACTGGACTATTTTCCCTGTTAGAGTCCCTGGGCATTTCTAACTAAGGTTGTAGCTTAGCAGGTAATAGTAATAAGGGGACAACCATATAACACTGACTGTATTGGAGGTGAAAGTTGTGAAACATTAATGCCACCCATCACCTACCTATTCTGCCCAATTCCTGTACAAAAAACAATGCTCTCAACAGATCCTTTATTATGTCTATTACCTTCAGTTGTGCTACTAGCACCCCAGATTTTTGGCTAGTGCTAAGAAATATGCTACCTGAGGTCAAGGGTAAAAGAAACATGTAGGTAGACCACCACATATGCCGGTGGCCTCCTTATTACGTAATTTCTTCTTTTTGCTTGATTCAGGATCTAATATGCTCTTTCTGGTAGAAAATAGTGCCTGTCGTTCACCTCTGCCTCATTCCCATCATTCCAATATTGCTGATTTTGGCCTGGTGGCTGCCAATAAATCTGCTATTCTCATCCACGATTATAAGACACTCACACTGTAGTCTTGGGTGCAAAGTACAAGAGGAGACTCCTTGCTGACGTTATACTATCTCTCATCTGTGCAGATTTTCTTCCCAATTTCCAGCCCTTGGTCGACGTCACACTTCGACGGTTAGTCGTCCACACCTTTATTACCATTTCCATCCGTCCCACTCTCCACATATGTGTGCTGATGAAGGCCTACACCCACCTCCTCACTTTATAGCCGAGTGTCTTTCGGCCAGAGGTATGCCCGACATAAATTGTTCTGACCAAACATGGTATCAATCATCATTTCAAGACAATGGGAACCCCAGTGTTTGCAAGACTCAGGCGTTCAGCGCAAGACCAATTTACATCTAAAGTAGTCTCGGCCGACGACTTCCTGAAGGGGCATTATCTAGTACCCATGAACAAAGAAGACATCCCCAAGAGGCCCATCACTAACTTCTTTGATATATATACCTTTAACTAATCTTGCTTTGGCCTCTGTAAAGCAGGGACCACATTTCAACGACTATTGGATGGCATCTTAGGAGATATCTTCTGTGTATGTTATCTAGATGACATATTAAATTTCCTCCTACCAAAAAGGACCACCTAAGTCACTCATGCATGATTCTCGACCACAAGCTGTAGAACGGCCTAGTAATCAGGTACAATACGTGAAAATTTTGTCACAAGGAAGTGGTATTCTTGGGTCATCACATCACTCTGCAGGGCATTAATCCAGTCCGTGAAAAGTTAGCAGCAGTATAAAAATTTCTAATAACCTTGACTGTCAAAGCACTATAGGATTTCTTGTGTAAGGCAAACAACTATCACTGCTACTTGCCAGCCATCTCTTTAATCTCAACCCCCTGCAACTCCCTCAAGAGCAAGCCAGAAAATCTAAAGTAGACCCTACTTCAAGAGGCTCTCATTTTTTCTGTACTAACTGCACCCTTCTCACTCTTCACAGATAACAAGGACATCGTCATTAGGGCAATATTTAAACAGAATATCAACGGATCGACTCACACACAAAGTGAAATCCAGCTACTCCACCTTCCACTGTGAATTACTGGGGACTTATTTGGCTGTCCCTCACTTCTGCTACTTTTTAGAGGACATGTTCTTTGCTACTTGTATGGTCCATAAGTCCTTGGTACACTCCTTCAATCGGCATTCTTATCCCTGCTCCCTCTGTCACTACCGACATCTCTGAATACTCCACCCTCAACTGTGAATTACTGGTGATTTATTTTACTCTCCCTCACTTCCGCTACTTTTTAGAGGGCATGTTTGTCGCTACTTGTATGGTCCAGAAGCCGTTGGTACACTCCTTCAATCGGCATTCTTATTCTTGGTCCCTCTATCACCACCGACATCTCTGAATAAATCTGTATAATTCAACACATTCCTGGTAACTGATTCTCATTGACAACGCCCTTTCAGGAAAAAAGCTGGCCACTCTAAATCAGGGATTGCATTACGAGGCCTTGGTAAATGACCAACAAAAAGACAATGAGTACTAAGCCTGTAGGACATCAGTAATGTCTCTCAGTTGGGAAGACCTTACCTCTGATATATCCAATCTTAAGGACATCGATGCTTGCAAAACACTGCTTATGCCCAATATACGGGCCCTTTCCTTGTCATCTATAATATACTGAAAGCTTTCCTCCCCAACGTTCATGGTGAAATGGATTGGATCGCCATGGGCCGCCTTAATCCTTGGTATCTCTTATAAAACGACCTACCCGCAGTACAACTCTCTAGGCAGGTCGCTTTTTTTCAAAAGCATTTACCATTTTTTATTCATTGGGGTGCCTTTAAATGCAAAAGCATGAAACAAATATAAACTCTAATGTAATTTTATTGTTATGTCATCTATTCATTATACCAATGCCAGCCCTATTGACAAAAACTTTTGATTGTAAACGTGTAATTGTAACCTTAAGTGACCCCTTACGGAGCTATATTGGACTGTGTTGTCTGTAGATAGAATTAGTTGGCTTGGAGCTGTGTTTTTTATTAACAGTTTATTTGATCCTTTCACAGGTTTCCCTTTCTCCGTTCATTAAGATCAAATTACTTACTTGCTTATTTGGAAAGAATAATAAGCAGAAATTTGATCATTATACGTTTCTTTAGTTTGTCATTTTTTTTCCAGCTATAGTTAAATTTCTTTTTATTTCATACATTTTATTAATACTTATTGTGATCATCACAAGTTTTATCTTATATATATATATATATATATATATATATATATATATATATATATATATATATATATATATATGTATATATATGTATATATATATATATATATATATATATATATATATATATATATATATATATATATATATATATATGTATATATATATATATATTTATGAAGGATATATTTCATTGTTTTCCAACCATAATACAAAATCTATTTACTTAAAACAGTCCATTAATACCTCATATCATTGTCATCATCAAAAGTTTTATCATATACATTTGAAGGATATGGTTCATTGATGTGTCAATGTTTGCCACCTATAGTTAAATTTCTTTTTATTTCATACATTTTATTAATACTTATTGTGATCATCACAAGTTTTATCATATATATATATATTTATATATATATATATATATATATATATATATATATATATACATATATATATATATATATATATATATATATATATATATATATATATATATATATATGTATATATATTTATGAAGGATTTATTCATTGTTTTCCAACCATAAATAAAAATCTATTTACTTAAAACAGTCCATTAATACCTCATATCATTGTCATCATCAAAAGTTTTATCATATACATTTGAAGGGTATGGTTCATTGTTTTCCAACCATAAATAAAAATCTATTTACTTAAAACAGTCCATTAATACCTCATATCATTGTCATCATCAAAAGTTTTATCATATACATTTGAAGGGTATGGTTCATTGTTTTCCAACCAAAATGTTTTTTTTTTATTAATACAGTTTATTAATAGCTAATGTGAATATCATCATGCTCAGATAGACGAGGTTTTGATGGTCATAATACTAATATTGCCTGCGTCGGAGATTAGGAATTCAGATCTGTTTGACATTTTAAATTCCAGAATACTAAGAAAAGCAGACTGTCGTTTAGTGGATACCAATAATAACATTCTTGACTTTGATGATTCGAATTTAGATTACTGAATGTAGAAGCTGATTTTATGGGTTTAGTGAAATAACCATTAATGTAAGATCGATTTTAGATGTGTTTGCGGATATGACAACATAAACATAACTTGGTAGTGTCATGTTATCTAACAACCATAAACCAAAGTTAATTAGGTTTGACTATATTTGCTGATGAAAAATCATACATTATTGTTGGTTTTACTATTTAGTGTCAAGGCTGGCACTGAATTTCAGAAGACATTTGGTCACTGCATAATATTCTTTCATCGTTTTAAAATGTGGAACAACGAAGCATTATATTAGCGGTCAAATGTAGGAAATTGAAATTCAATACTTCCTTTTACTTTATTATGGTGAATGTGTAATAATTCTGGCCTACTACACAGTTTCTTAAAGGATGTTATAATGGTTCATTCGAAAAATTAAGATAGAATGATTATCATTTCTATATTGAAGTGTTTGACACATATAAATGGAAAATCTAACCTGTCTGACAGACAAAGGTCCTGTGACCGTCTCAGTATTTGAGACAAATATATCATATTAGTGATTAATGGAGTTAAAAAAAATTTAAAAAAATAAAGTAAATATCATAGAGTTTATTTTGCAATGTTGAGGTATCTTTATATTTATATGGCCATTCAACATATGCATATCATTCTGAGTATTTTGGTTATCATTCGGCAGTTCGGTGATTTCGTGTATATTCTAAAGTATATAGGCCTCATGTTCAAGGCATTTGTCTATTAATAGCTAATGTGAATATCATCATGCTCAGATAGACGAGGTTTTGATGGTCATAATACTAATATTGCCTGCGTCGGAGATTAGGAATTCAGATCTGTTTGACATTTTAAATTCCAGAATACTAAGAAAAGCTGACTGTCGTTTAGTAGATACCAATAATAACATTCTTGACTTTGATGATTCGAATTTAGATTACTGAATGTAGAAGCTGATTTTATGGGTTTAGTGAAATAACCATTAATGTAAGATCGATTTTAGATGTGTTCGCGGATATGACAACATAAACATAACTTGGTAGTGTCATGTTATCTAACAACCATAAACCAAAGTTAATTAGGTTTGACTATATTTGCTGATGAAAAATCATACATTATTGTTGGTTTTACTATTTAGTGTCAAGGCTGGCACTGAATTTCAGAAGACATTTGGTCACTGCATAATATTCTTTCATCGTTTTAAAATGTGGAACAACGAAGCATTATATTAGCGGTCAAATGTAGGAAATTGAAATTCAATACTTCCTTTTACTTTATTATGGTGAATGTGTAAAAATTCTGGCCTACTACACAGTTTCTTAAAGGATGTTATAATGGTTCATTCGAAAAATTATGATAGAATGATTATCATTTCTATATTGAAGTGTTTGACACATATAAATGGAAAATCTAACCTGTCTGACAGACAAAGGTCCTGTGACCGTCTCAGTATTTGAGACAAATATATCATATTAGTGATTAATGGAGTTAAAAAAAAATTTTAAAAAATAAAGTAAATATCATAGAGTTTATTTTGCAATGTTGAGGTATCTTTATATTTATATGGCCATTCAACATATGCATATCATTCTGAGTATTTTGGTTATCATTCGGCAGTTCGGTGATTTCGTGTATATTCTAAAGTATATAGGCCTCATGTTCAAGGCATTTGTTTTACTGTATATGTTTTTCAATTTTTTTTTCACGTGAGTTCTTAACTATTTTCGTTGCAAAGAAACTGTGATGTGGTTTGATCTTCTTTATATCCATTTAACTGACATACTCAATATCAGTTAACCTTTCTGAAGTAAGAGACTCTTTTTGTCATTCAAATGCGTTTACTCTTCACAGATAACAAGGACATCGTCATTAGGGCAATATTCAAACAGAATATCAACGGATCGACCCACACACAAAGCGAAATCCAGCTACTCCACCCCCTGCTCCCTCTGTCACTACCGACATCTCTGAATACTCCACCCTCAACTGTGAATTACTGGTGATTTATTTTGCTCTCCCTCACTTCCGCTACTTTTTAAAGGGCATGTTTGTCGCTACTTGTATGGTCCAGAAGCCGTTGGTACACTCCTTCAATCGGCATTCTTATTCTTGGTCCCTCTGTCACCACCGACATCTCTGAATACAGCTGTATAATTCAACACATTCCTGGTAACTGATTCTCATTAACAACGCCCTTTCAGGAAAAAAGCTGGCCACTCTAAATCAGGGATTGCATTACGAGGCCTTGGCAAATGACCAACAAAAAGACAATGAGTACTAAGCCTGAAGGACATCGGTAATGTCTCTCAGTTGGGAAGACCTTACCTTTGATATATCCAATCTTAAGGACATCGATGCTTGCAAAACACTGCTTATGCCCAATATATGGGCCCTTTCCTTGTCATCTATAATATACTGAAAGCTTCCCTCCCCAACGTTCATGGTGAAATGGATTGGATCGCCATGGGCCGCCTTAATCCTTGGTATCTCTTGTAAAACGACCTACCCGCAGTACAACTCTCTGGGCAGGTCGCTTTTTTCAAAAGCATTTACCATTTTGTATTCATTGGGGTGCCTTTAAATGCAAAAGCATGAAACAAATATAAACTCTAATGTAATTCTATTGTTATGTCATCTATTCATTATACCAATGCCAACCCTATTGACAAAAACTTTTGATTGTAAACGTGCAATTGTAACCTTAAGTGACCCCTTACGGAGCTATAATGGACTGTGTTGTCTGTAAATAGAATTAGTTGACTTGTAGCTGTGTTTTTTATTAACAGTTTATTTGATCCTTTCACAGGTTTCCCTTTCTCCGTTCATTAAGATCAAATTACTTACTTGCTTATTTGGAAAGAATAATATGCAAAAATTTGATCATTATACGTTTTTTTAGTTTGTCATTGTTTTCCAGCTATAGTTAAATTTCTTTTTATTTCATACATTTTATTAATACTTATTGTGATCATCACAAGTTTTATCTCATATATATATATATATATATATATATATATATATATATATATATATATATATATATATATATATTTATGAAGGATATATTTCATTGTTTTCCAACCATAATACAAAATCTATTTACTTAAAACAGTCCATTAATACCTCATATCATTGTCATCATCAAAAGTTTTATCATATACATTTGAAGGATATGGTTCATTGGTGTGTCATTGTTTGCCACCTATAGTTAAATTTCTTTTTATTTCATACATTTTATTAATACTTATTGTGATCATCACAAGTTTTATCATATATATATATATATATATATATATATATATATATATATATATATATATATATATATATATATATATAAATATATATGTATATATATATATATATATATATATATATATATATATATATATATATATATATATATATATATATATATATATATATATATATATATATATATATATATATATATATTTAAGTATATATACATATATACATATATATATATATATATATATATATATATATATATATATATATATATATATATATATATATATATATATATATATATATATTTATGAAGGATTTATTCAATGTTTTCTAACCATAAATAAAAATCTATTTACTTAAAACAGTCCATTAATACCTCATATCATTGTCATCATCAAAAGTTTTATCATATACATTTGAAGGGTATGGTTCATTGTTTTCCAACCATAATATTTTTTTTTTATTTATACAGTCTATTAATACCTAATGTGAATATCATCATGCTCAGATAGACGAGGTTTTGATGGTCATAATACTAATATTGCCTGCGTCGGAGATTAGGAATTCAGATCTGTTTGACATTCTAAATTCCAGAATACTAAGAAAAGCAGACTGTCGTTTAGTAGATACCGATAATAACATTCTTGACTTTGATGATTTGAATTTAGATTACTGAATGTAGAAGCTGATTTTATGGGTTTAGTGAAATAACCATTAATGTAAGATCTATTTTAGATGTGTTTGCGGATATGACAACATAAACATAACTTGGTAGTGTCATGTTATCTAACAACCATAAACCAAAGTTAATTAGGTTTGACTATATTTGCTGATGAAAAATCATACATTATTGTTAGTGTTACTATTTAGTGTCAAGGCTGGCACTGAATTTCAGAAGACATTTGGTCACTGTATAATATTCTTTCATCGTTTTAAAATGTGGAACAACGAAGCATTATATTAGCGGTCAAATGTAGGAAATTGAAATTCAATACTTCCTTTTACTTTATTATGGTGAATGTGTAATAATTCTGGCCTACTACACAGTTTCTTAAAGGATGTTATAATGGTTCATTCGAAAAATTATGATAGAATGATTATCATTTCTATATTGAAGTGTTTGACACATATAAATGGAAAATCTAACCTGTCTGACAGACAAAGGTCCTGTGACCGTCTCAGTATTTGAGACAAATATATCATATTAGTGATTAATGGAGTTAAAAATTTTTTTTTTTAAAAATAAAGTAAATATCATAGTTAGAGTTTATTTTGCAATGTTGAGGTATCTTTATATTTGTATGGCCATTCAACATATGCATATCATTCTGAGTATTTTAGTTATCATTCGGCAGTTTGGTGATTTCGTGTATATTCTAAAGTATATTGGCCTCATGTTCAAGGCTTTTGTTTTACTGTATATGTTTTTCATTTTTTTTTTTCACGTGAGTTCTTAACTATTTTCTATGCAAAGAAACTGTGATGTGGTTTGATCTTCTTTATATCCATTTAACTGACAAACTCAATATCATTTAACCTTTGTGAAGTAAGACTCTTTTTGTCATTCAAATGCGTTTACGCTTGGTGCACATATTGTGTCAAGTGGTATTATTTGGCTCGATTCTTGGAACTCTAGATAAGCCTGGAATAGGCTGGATATGTTTTCTCTTTTATATTGGTATGGCTTGGTATTTTTTCTTTTTTTTACATTTGCATTCTGTTTTCATTTTTGCCTATCAATTTTGTATTCAATTTGCCATCTACATTTGTTTTAGTCCTTTATGCAGGACATTTGTTTGTTCATAAATAATAAAAGTAATATCTATTTTTTTTCATTGTTATGGCTACTTTCTTTTTACACAATTACTAAAATTTATTTTAATTTTTAAGCCAAAGTCACTCAGAAGACAAGTAACGTGTATCAGTATAAATGACAAAAAAGGAAATCAAATAAACTCGCAAAGAAAAATGAATCATCTAATGAGAGGAAGATTTAAGCCAGGAAGAGTGTTGATTGGGAAGTGAGGAAAAGTGCACAGGCATCGATTTTACTAAGTCTTATCAATGAAGGAATTTTGATAGTGTGAAAGTTTATGTCAGTGTAGCACAGGAAGAAGAAATGTCATGATGAGATAAATACATTAAGCTTCAAAAATAAAGTAAACAAACAAAGAAATCTTTAATGATAAACAAAAGTTAGGTAAATTGCAATATGTGTGGAAAGTATTGTGCAAGGAGAAGATAGGGGATTACTGAGAGACGGGGAGAATGCAACTAGACATTATTAAATAGACATCGAGCTTAAATAACAGGATTTACGAGCAAGAACCTCACTAAAACTCAAACAAAATTTAAAATGAGCTATCAGGCTTATACAGGTTAGTTTATCAACAGTGCAGGGGGGAGCCAGTGATAGGGTAAAATAGCAAAACTATTACAGTGTACGAGAGTATGAAACACGTGCGGTGCAATGCTCAGCCATAAATCCTGCATACATGTGAAATGGTCACTTGAGAGGCGTACTGTACGCAGGTCATCTGGCAAGAGACCTTGAGCTTTTAAGCAACTTTTAGAGACCAGTCTTTTTTTGCCACGAATGTTGATGAAAAAAGTCTTTAGCATACGATGGATCACGAAGAAAGTACCTGTGCATAAGGCATTAACGATGGCTTTCTTGCATTGTTGTACAGGGAAATGTGCATGGGTATGTGTTGCTTCGCCACGGGCTTTTAAGACTAGATGTAAGGATTAATTTTCCCACAACGGTACATAAGTGCCATAGATTATCAGAGGAGGTTGTATATGGAAAATATTATGCAGGAATGACCTATGCAGGAATGCCCATATACCATTTAAGCTGCTGAAAACTAAAATGTGTCTTTTGAAGTAGTTCTCAGTCTTAGAAGGACCCAGAGAAGCTGAGTAAACCAGTTAGAGTAATTGCAGTGGGATATTAACGCTGTTCTGAGGGTGCAATGAAAATATTCAACCAATCTGTTGGCAACAGGTTTGTCTGATGTAGGGTGATATCTGAGAGACTCGCTAATGATGTCCACAATTGAGAGGTGCATGTGATACCCTGTCAATAGTAATATATTCAGGGATACCAAATCTCGATATCCACACTGGGAGTACTGCAGATGTACATGAGGCGAATGTTGCCGTTTCCATGGGGATGGTTTCCGACCATCGAGGGGTGTGATTGATAACAATAAATGGGTAATAATGATCTTATGATTTGGGTAGGGAACCTACTATATCGTTTTGAATGTGGGAAAATCGATGCGGAGATTGACAAAATTCGCCCACTCCTGAAGCCATGTGTTGATGTAATTTTGAGGTTTAGCATGAAGTACATGCACAAACCAAATTCTTAGCATCCTTAGTAATGTTTTGCCAAATAAACTTTAATTTCATTAGCTGTGCAGTGGATCGGCTTGAGGAATAAGAAAGACCATGAATGAAACCAAACACCTGTTGGCACATGGCAGCAGGTATTCATGGTCTTGGTCTTCAAGTACTGACATCAGAGAGAAGGGTGGTGTTAGCGTCGTCGAGGGGGAGGTCTTCCCAACAAAGGAATGTGCTGGATGTCCGTCATGCTTTTTACTTTGGATCTTCAAGTTGTACTAATGGCAAGGCGTTATAATGTAATCCCATGTGTTTCTTGAGAGGGCATCGGTAATGGGATTAATTTTCCAAGGGATGTATTGAAGGGTGCAATAGACGGGCGAACCACGCAGTGGACTGTTGGATGAACGATACTTCGTTTCGCTGAATGTACATTTATATTAGTAGAATACAAGGCTATTCTGTTGGAGGCGGTCAAGCATGAGGCAGAGGTAATGGAGGTGTTCCTCTTTGGAAAAAGAAAAGAGGAGTATGTCATCCATATAACATATATAAAGGGAAAGTCCCCTTAAATGGCATCCATAAGGCATTGAAAAGTGGCCCTAATATTATAAAAGCCAAAACACAAGTAATGTGAAGGTGTATGTACCAAAGGGGGTGGTGAGGGCAGTATTGGGGATGTCTTCTGGGTTAATGGGCGCCGCCTGATAAGGCGTTTTCAGGAGGTCGATCGTAGGGAAAACCTCCACTTTGCGAAAGTAAGCAGCCACGTCGGCTATGTTTGGGAGAGGGGAGCGATCCAGTTCTGTCTGTATATTCAAACGCATGTAACCCCCACACGGACGCAGTTAGCCATCTTTCTTCAGGACAATGCGTAGGAGTGACGAGCATTTGCTTTGGACCTATTGGCAAAGGCCCGTTTATTTCATTTTGGTGAACATTTCCTTGGCGTCTAAAAAATGATCTGGTGCCGGACACCTGAATCTGGAAAACACTGAGGGCCACTTGTTCTCGATATGGTGGTAAATACAATGTTTGTTAGGAACCGTAGGCGTTTGGAGAAGCTCTTGATGGTAGACTAACGTGTATGACGTGAGGATGCATGGGTAGGCATCTGTAGGTGTGCTGATGTGGAGAGCGAGGCTGGAGGGAGTGGGCTGAAGAAGTGTTGATAAGTATGAGTCTGCATTTATTACATGTCAGTGAGCATCAGCAACCAGAAAATGGAAATGTGAGAGGAAATCTGTACCGAGAATTGTTAATGTGACTTCAATGATGAGAAACTTCCACTGGTATATGGCATTTCCAAATGATAATGTAAGTATCTCTAACCTGAAGATAGGGATCGCAGATCAGTTGGCAGCTACCAGGCAGACATCGACAGCATTAGACAGACTACGTTTTATCTAGGAGAGTGGCCTTGGTAGGAGAGAGTAGCAAACACCCTTCTCTACCGAAAGTAGTACTCCCATACCTGCACCATGTAAACAGGAAAGATTATTGACAATGGACACCACCACCATAAGCGATGGGTTATTTACATGTTTTTTGGTAACTAACAACTATTCTCACATTTTTTCAAAGCAGTCGAGAATCAGGAGTGGTAGTATTATAACTGCAGCCAATTTCCATTAGTAAAGTGGCTCTAGAAATCTGTGGTTAGGTACGTGAATGAGAAGTGGCATATGTTTGTTGGGTGGCTTTGTCGCCGATTCAGCATGCCTTCTGCGTCTTTTGTCCTCTTCGTCAGGAATAAAAGCGTTGATGAAGCTTTAGAATATGGTGAAGTGGATGTCCATAAGGTGATCGACTTTGATTATCAGGTCCTTCATGGGCAAGGTATCGACATCAAGGATGACAGTGCAAACAGGTTTGGGTAGTCGTCGTACTCACAGAGCACGAAGTAGGTTCTCCAACCAAATAGAGCCGTCTGTGGCATGTTGTAAGGAAGCAATCCTGGTCATTTCCCTGAGAGTAGGTGAAGCCTTTTGGTCCGCCAGCATTTGTTGAGAGAGCTGATAAAGATAGGCTATACAGGCCGTTGACGATGATGAACACTGCTTCAGGAGGTACATTTTCAGGGCATCGTACGCTGTAGGGGTGTCCCCTTATTCGCAAAGGCAATCAGTTATTGCAGGGAAACTGTCTTTGGTGATCATCGCGAGAGCATAGTCTGCCTTTGTGCTTGAGAGCATCATGCATTCGAAGCAAATCTGAACCTCGGCGTGCAGAAACCAGATGAATGCCTAAGTGTTGGCAAAGTATGTTCGTTTCAGAGATTTGGCGTTGATAGGAAAGTCAGGGTTGGAGTGTGGCACCATCAAAAAGTAAGACACAGCAGTGAGGGGGAAGGATAGAGGGAAATGGATACTCCTCTGGTCACCAATATGCTTGGTGGTGTTAGGTCACAACTGAGAAAAGTGAATCCAACTAAATTATATGAAATAGACATCAAGTTTAAGTATCACTACTTGCGATCAATACGTCCAAATAAATCAAACAAAACTCAGCATGAGCTATCAGGCTTATACATGTTGGTTTATTAATGGTGCAGGGTAGAGCGATTGATAAAATAAAAAAAGCATAACCGTTACAGTGTACGAGTGTGCATGAAACACGTGTGGTACAGCACTGATTCTGCATCTTATGAAAAGGACCAAGAAAAATATGTCAACCAAAAGAAAAAGCAAACTTTGACAAAAGTCTTTCTGACAGTGTTCGTTAGTAACTCTTCCTTTATATATGAAAAGAAAGGTATTCATAATCCATTTATTAGTTTGACGTAGAAGTGATATTTATTCTTTTATCAAATTTATTTCCATGCTTATAATTTTCAAAGAGTTTTATTATATACATGTTTCCCTCATTTTATGGCAATGATTAAATCACACGGTAATGAAAAAGATTTATGCTTGTAATACGCTATTTACTATTAATTTGGGAATCATGAAGTTCGTTTTAATTCATTTCTGATAAGCACGATCGAGGAGATGAAACGTAGATTAAAATATTCTAATTAAAAACACGTGATGGAACAGATATGAAGTTAGACGCCGCAATCTTGAAAGGAAAATAATCAATAATCTCTCTCTCTCTCTCTCTCTCTCTCTCTCTCTCTCTCTCTCTCTCTCTCTCTCTCTCTCTCTCTCTCAACTACTGTTTAAGAATTTGGGGAGTAACTGGCTCTACACAAATGAAAAGGGTTCAAAAACTTCAAAACTTTGCCGCCCGAGTGGCTGTTGGTAATGTTAAAAAACATGACCACATAACCCCTTACCTCAAAAAATTAGAATGGTTAAAGATAAAAGACAAATATACAATAGATGTCTGTAATTTGGTATTCAAAACAATACGTAAAATAACTCCTGAATGGTTATACGATTTTCCAACAGTACACGCAGTTAATGGGGTTTCTACTCGACAGCAGGAAAATCTATATGTAGAAAGGGCAAAAACAGAGATAGGCTTCCACCAGTTTAGAGTTCGAGGCCCAGCATTATACAATAAAGTACCTGGCACAATTAAACAAAAATCCTCTCACGCTGCTTTTCATGTAAATTTAAAGAAACTAATTTTAAATGGTCCCGATTAATGTAAGAATGTTATGCTTAATTGCCTTATTAAAAGTGCTTTTGAAGGCACTACTGTACTTCTATAGATGTTGGATTTAGGTTTAGATAATATTTATGAATAAGATGGAATTTATTTACAAATTAAGATTTCCTTATAATCTAGTATGCATATTTGATTACTATGTGTTATTTTAATACGATTTGTACATGACTTGTTTTTAACACAACTTAGGTGGTCTATGACAATGTATTTCAATATTCGGCAAGAGTAATTTTTACTCACTATATTCTAAGTAAATACTTTCTGATTTCATGATATTCTTTTATTACTGATGAATTATTTCAATTACAAAGTTTTAGCCGATTTGTTGATTCTTAAAACAACTTTTGTATGTCTAAAAAAACAAATATTTGAACTTTTGTAAGATGACTTTACTAATTGTAGCTTTATATTTTATGAATACCTAATGTAAATATTGGAAATAAAGAATTATTATTATTATTATATTACTCTCTCTCTCTCTCTCTCTCTCTCTCTCTCTCTCTCTCTCTCTCTCTCTCTCTCTCTCTCTCTCTCTCTCTCTCTCTCTCTCTCTCTCTTAATAAAGGTGCGATTAGATTGGAGAGTTTTTTCCGCGAGTTGCTCTGAGACAGCTGCTCTATGGAATGTAAACCGGCTGTAGAGTACTCTCCGAGATTTTCTCTCTACTCTCGCGAGTGTTTCTCTTCTCTCGCGCAAGCTACATTCTAAACAGTATAGACAGCACGCTCGTAGAGCTAGGTTGTTGCTCTCCACTCTATCCAGTGAATATTCAGATCTCTGAAAGTTTTCGTTTACTCTCGCGAGAGAACATGAGTGCCCAAAAGTGGAATAAAGACCAAACAATTGCATTAATTCAACAATAATAATAATAATAATAATAATAATTATAATTATTATTATTATAATAATAATGATAATAATAATAATAATGATAATAATAATAATAATGATAATAATAATAATAATAATTTTGATAATAATAATAATAATAATAATAAAAATAATAATAATAATAATAATAATAATAATAATTTAAATAATAATAATAATAATAATAATAATAATAATGAAAAATAATAATAATAATAATAATGATAATGATAATAATAATAATGATAACAATTTTAATGATAATAATAACAATAATAACAATAACAACAATAATAATAATAATAATAATAATAATAATAATAATAATAATAATAATAATAATAATAATTTCAATAATTTTAATAATCATAATAATAATAATAATAACGATAATAATAATAATAATAATAATAATAATAATAATAATAATAATAATAATTGCAACTAACGGTATTTGTCTGTTGCTTTGTGTGTAATCCAGAGGACGTCCGTTTGGCACGTTTAAGATATTGTTTTCTAAAGCTTGTGACAAAGAACAATTGGCAAATACTCTTCCATCTGATATGCGTCCATTGCACCCGACATCAATGTACAAACATTTATAATTGGCATCTACTAATGCCATCAGGACAATGCTATTTGTTCCCTTGTAGTTGAAGTAGAGACTTCCGCTGTTTTGAGGCTGTTTCAATACAATATGCTTCCCGTCTATTTCTCCCATGCAATTTGGGAATTGCCATTTTTCTTGAAATTCATTTGCAACTTTGTTCCATTCTTCGTTTGAATTGGGAACCTGTAAAAGACATTTCATTAGTTCAATAAATTGTCATAAATTTTGGAGCTGCATGTTTTGAGGAACACTCCTCTCTATATAGCAATAGCTAATCTATATTATAATAATCAGTGTCTGTCCGTCACGCTCATAAATAATTAGTGTGGAAAAAAAAATTAAAACAAACAATTCTCTTAATGATTTTGCATGTGCTCCATCTTCTCCCATTCTGCTTATCCATTTTCCGACCCACATACTTCGTTTCCTTTTCTTTTTTACTTCGTTCATAATTATTAATGCAGCAGCAACACGGCACTTTTGAGACATGTTCTCTCAACCCTCGCTAGTTGTCGACTGGCAC
>NC_090755.1:37823834-37833834 GCF_036898095.1 Palaemon carinicauda | reverse complement strand
GATTTACCTCCCACTCATGGTCATTCTCGTCTACCAGTTTCAATCCTCATCCAAGTACTCCAGCATTCACCTCTCTCACCACGCATCAACATACAAGTTAAATAACCACAGCGACATCACACATCCCTGTTTCAGCAGTACTCTCACCAGAAACCAATCACTCACTTCATATCCTATCCTAACGCATGTTTTACTACCTTTGTAGAAACTTTTCACTGCTTGCAACAACCTTCCACTAACTCCATATAACGTCATCCCATTTCAAATTGCTTCACTATCAACTCAATCATACGCTTTCTCCAGATTCATAAACACAGCATACACCTCCTTACCTTTTGCTAAATATTTCTTGCATATCTGTCTAAATGTAAAATCTGATTCATAACACCCCTACCTCTTCTAAAACCCCCCTGTACTTCTAAGATTGCTTTCTCTGTTTTATCCTTAATCCTCTTAATCAGTATTCTACCACACACTTTTCCAACTACACTCAACAAACTAATACCCCTTGAATTACAACACTCATGTACATCTCCCTTACCCTTATATAGTGGCCCAATACATGCAGAAACCCAATCTACTGGTACCATTGACTACACAACACACATATTACACAGTCTCACCAACCATTCAAGTACAGTCACACCCCCTTCCTTCAACATCTCAGCTCTCACACCATCCATACCAGATGCTTTTCCTACTCTCGTTTCATCTAGTGCTCTCTTCACTTCCTCTCATATAATCACTCTCTCATTCTCATCTCCCATCACCGGCACCTCAACACCTGCAACAGCAATTATATCTGCCTCCCTATTATCCTCAACATTCAGTAAACTTTCCAAATATTTCGCACACCTTTTCCTTGCCTCCACTCCTCTTAACAACCTTCAACTACCCTCTTTCACTGTCTCTTCAATTCTTGAACCAGCCTTCCTTACTCTCTTCACTTCTTTCCAAAACTTCTTATTCTCTTCATATGAATGACCCAATCCCTGACCCCACCTTAGGTCAGCTGCCCTCTTTGCCTCACTTCCCTTGCGCTTTACTTCCACATTTTTCTCTCTATATTTTTCATACTTTTCTACACTATTACTCTGCAGCTATTCTTCAAAGGCCCTCTTTTTCTCCTCCACTTTCACCTTCACTCCTCCATTCTACCATTCACCACCCTTCCTCATGATGCCTTCAACAAACTTCCTGCTAAACATATCACTTGCAATCCCAACAAAATTTTCTTTCACTAACTTCCACTCCTTCTCTAGATTACCAGTTTCTCTTACTTTCACTTCGTCATATGCCATTTTCAACCTTTCTTGATATTTACTTTGTTACCCCGGTTTTATTAGCTCTTCAACGCTCACTAGCTCGCTTTTACATCCACCTACTCTATTCCTCCAATCTTTTGCTACAACTAATTTTCCTTCCACTGAAAAATTATCAGACATACCGTTAGCCATACCCTTAAACATGTGCACGTCTTTCAATCTTTCAAACATTCTTTTACTTATCAACAGATAATCCATTAATGCCCTTTCTAACACTTTTCCATTTGCCATTCTTACTCATGTATACTTGTTTTTATCTTTTTTTTTCAAAAAGCTAGATCTTATTACCATCTCCTGCTCAACACACATATCTACCAGTCTCTCATCACTCATTTTTACCTGGTACGCCATACTTTCAGATGACACCTTCTACCGCTCCAGCACCCACTCTAGCATTTAAGTCACCCATGACAACTACATAATTCCTTCTACCCAGTCCTTCTATACACTTAGTTAATTCGTTCCAAAACTCATTCCACTCTTCTTCACTTATCTCACAACCTGGCCCATACGCACTGACAAAAGCCCAACATTCTTTACCAAACCTCACCCTTACCCACATTAACCTAGATGATATCTCCTTCCATTCCATTACTTTACCTGTCATCCATTCACTCAGCAACAAAACCACACCCTCTCTTGCTCTTCCCTTTTAATCCCAGACACATCTACCACACATTTCACCAAACATCTCTTCACCCTCCCCTTTTATCTTTGTCTCACACAAGGGTAATATATACATCCTTCTATTCCTAAACATACTTCCAATCTCACATCTTTTACTCTCTATCATACTACATTCACGCATATTCAAACACCCCAAAACTAGAGTGCGGGGAGCAGCCACTCTCTCACTAGCTCCACCTCTTTGATGTCTCACAGGATTGTAAATACAGGAGAGGGTGTTCCCAGCCCCCTAGCCCTTTTAGTCCCCCCTTTACGACACGCAGGGATACATCGGCGCTATTTTAACTATTTTTATTGGCCGCACAATATTTAGAGATATATGTATATATATATATATATATATATATATATATATATATATATATATATATATATATATATATATATATATATATATATAGATATATATAGATATATATATATATATATATATATATATATATATATATATATATATATATATATATATATATATATATTTATGATTATATATACAATATACTGTATATACACAAACACATATATATATATATATATATATATATATATATATATATATATATCTATATATATATATATATATATATATATATATATATATATATATATATATATGTGTGTATATATATATATATATATATATATATATATATATATATATATATATATATATATATATATATATATATGTGTGTATATATATATATATATGTATATATATATATATATATATATATATATATATATATATACATATATATATATATATATATATATATATAAATATATATATATATATATATATATATATATATATATATATGTATATATATATATATATATATATATATATATATATATATATATATATATATATATATATATATATATATATATATATGTATACATATATATGTATATATATGTATATATATATATATATATATATATATATATATATATATATATATACATATGTGTATATATATATATATATATATATATATATACATATATATATATATATATATATATATATATATATATATATATATATATATATATATATATATATTTATATATATATATATATATATATATATATATGTATGCAGAAATATATACATATATATATGCAGAAATATATATATTGTGACGGGCCGAGAGAGGAGTTGTGGACTCAAAGGCAGGATGCAATCAACTGAGTTTTATTAAGGAACATTCTTCTTTATATACAAAACCTCAAGGAAACAGGACATGACCTGTTCGAGAGAGAGACAATGTTACAGAGCAAAACGGAGACATGATCATTCAGGTTCTTTTTAGTTCGAGGGAAGAGCGCAGATACAAGCATAATATATACAAAATAATTATGTACAATTGTGTGACACACGGTTGGTACATGGCTCCTCCCCTAAAAAAGACATACTGTACATGTTAAATAGGGCGCCCTGATCTAGAGAGGCGAACTGTAGGCGGGTCATCTGGCAGAAGATAAGCAGGTTTTAGACGATCAATGGAGACCCAGTCTTCTTTGCCCGAATGTTTAGTAGGAATGCTTTCGGACTGCGTCGGATCACAAGGAAGGGGCCCGTGTAAGGGGGCATTAGTGGTGGCTTGCTAGTGTCGTTGCGCAGGAAGACGTGCGTTGCAGAGTGCAAGTCCGTTGGTATGTGATGCTTCGCTGGGGGCTTGTAAGTCTGGCGGCATGGAGTAAATTTTCCCACGACGCGACGTATGGGCTGGAGATCGTCGGAGGAGGTTGTAGAAGGAAAAAATTCGGCAGGGACGACCAACGGGTCGCCATACACCATTTCAGCTGCCGAGACGTCGAAGGCGTCTTTAGGAGTGGTCCTTAGTCCCAGGAGGACCAAGGGAAGTTGAGTAAACCAGTTGCAATCCTTGCAGCGGGACATCAAAGCTGCTTTGAGAGTGCGATGAAAACGTTCAATCATTCCATTGGCAGCGGGGTTGTAGGCCGTTGTCTGATGTAGGGTGATGCCCAGGAGATTCGCTAATGACGTCCACAATTGAGAGGTGAAAGTGGTTCCCCTGTCAGAAGTAATATGCTCAGGGATACCGAAACTTGAAATTCATCCAGAGAGTAAGGCAGATGTACATGAGGCGGACGTTGCAGTTTCCATGGGAATGGCTTCAGGCCAACGAGTGGAGCAGTCGATGACGGTAAACAGGTAACGATGTCCATGTGATGTGGGTAGGGGGCCTACAACGTCGACATGAATGTGTGCGAAACGACGCTGAGGTTCAGGAAAGGTGCCCACTCCTGAATCCGTGTGTCGATGTACTTTGGAAGTTTGGCAAGAAGTACAGGCGCGGACCCAATCCTTAGCATCCTTAGAAATGCCGTGCCAAATGAACTTTGCCTTCAGCAACTGTGCAGTAGAACGGCACGAGGGATGTGAAAGGCCGTGAATGAAATCAAACACCTGTCGGCGCATGGGACCAGGAATCCAAGGTCGCGGTCTACCAGTACTGACGTCACAGAGGAGGGTGGTGTTGGAGTCTTCGAGGGGAAAATCTTCCCAACGGAGGGACGTACAGGATGTCCTACAAGCTTTATACTCTGGATCCTGTCATTGGGCTTCAGCCAGGGCGTTGTAATCCAATCCCAGTTGAACGGCAGCCAACGTGTTTCTTGACAGGGCATCGGCAACGGGATTCATTTTCCCAGGTACGTATTGGAGGGTGCAATTGTATTCAGCCGCGGCGGAGAGATGTCGGCGTTGACGGGCGGACCAGGCGTCAGACTGTCGAGTGAAGGCGTGCACCAGAGGCATGTGGTCTGTGCGAATGACGATGAGCGTACCTTCTCAGAAATGGCGAAAGTGACGGACAACCAAGTGCACCGCCAGCAATTCTCGATCGAAGGTAGAATAACCCGATTCTGCCTAGGACAGTTTTCTGCCGAAGAAGGCCAATGGGCGGGGCGAGCCTTTGACCACCTGCTCGAGTACTGCACCAATAGCGACGTCGCTGGCATCGGTGGAGAGAAGGAGAGGGGCGTGTGGGATAGGAAAAGAGAGAGCCGCAGCAGTTGATAGGGCCTTCTTTGCATTGCAGAAGGCTGCTTCTTGAAGGGGACCCCACTTCAGGTCCTTTGGCTTGCCCTTGAGGGAGGCGTAGAGGGGAGCAAGAGTGGCGGTAATGGCTGGTAGAAAACGGTGATAATAGTTGATCATGCCCAAGAATTCCTGCAGAGCTTTGACGGTCAAAGGCACGGGGAAGTTCTGAACAGCTGCTACCTTCTCAGGAAGGGGATGGACTCCTTCAGGAGTGATACGGTGCCCTAATAACGGCACTTTGTTGGCGCCAAAGGTACACTTGTCGTACCGGACTACAAGGCCGTTTTGTTGCAGGCGGTCGATGACGGAGGTGTTCCTCTTTTGAGGAGGAGAACACAAGTATGTCGTCCACATAACATACACAGAAAGGGAGGTCCCCTAAGATGCCATCCATGAGACGTTGAAACGTGGCCCCAGCATTACGAAGGCCAAAACAGGAGTAATTGAAGGTGTATGTACCAAACGGAGTGGTGATGGCGGTCTTGGGGATGTCTTCTGGGTTCATAGGCACCTGATAATACCCCTTCAGGAGGTCGAGCGTAGAGAAAACCTTCGCTTTGTGCAGGTAGGAGGTCACATCGGCAATGTTTGGGAGGGGGTAGTGATCCGGTTCTGTTTGCATGTTCAGGCACCTGTAATCCCCGCACGGACGGAGGGAGCCGTCTTTCTTCAGAACAATGTGTAAGGGTGACGACCATGGGCTGGAGGGCTTCTGGCAAAGGCCCATTTTCTCCATTTCGGCGAACGTTTGTTTGGCGGCTGCCAATCGTTCCGGTGCCAGACGTCTGAATTTTGCGAAGACTGGGGGTCCCGTCGTCTTGATATGGTGATAAATACCGTGCTTGGCAGGAACCGTGGGCGTTTGGCGAAGTTCTGGACGGAAAACTTCCGGGTACGACGTGAGGAGGTGGGCGTAGGCATCCGTGGGTGCGCTGATGTGGAGAGTGAGGTTAGAGGGGGCGGGTTGAAGAGGTGTCGACAAGTACGAGTCTGCGTTGACCAATCGTCGGTGCGCGACATCGACCAGAAGGTGGAAATGAGAGAGGAAATCCGCACCGAGGATTGGCATTGTGACGTCAGCAACGAGAAACTTCCAATTGAATTTACCGTTTCTGACCGATAATGTGAGGTTCTCGTAACCGTAGGTGGGTATCGCAGATCCGTTGGCAGCTACCAAGCGGACGTCGGCACATGTAGACGGACTACGTCGTGCCTTGAAGAGTTTCCTTGGCAAAAGAGAACGACAAGCACCCGTATCTACCAAAAATCGCACGCCCGTTCCTGCATCCTGTAAAAAGAAAAGATTAGAAACATGGGAGGCCACCGCCACAAGCGATGGCCTACTTACACGTTTTTTGGCCACTGACAGTCCTTGGCACATTTCTTTGCGGTTGCCCCGAATCTGAAGTGGTAGTAGAAAAACTCTGGCGGATGGGAGGTAGTAAGTGGCTGTAGAAGTCGTTCGTTGGGGCGCGAGCGATTGGTGGGTGGTGGGCGGCTTTGTCGCCGCTTCGGCACGTCACGGGGTAGGCGTGTATGTCCTACGGCATTCATGTCAGCTTCGGTTGACGTTGAATAGGCATCCTCGTCGTCAGGGGTGTAGGCGTTGATGGAGGTCTTGAAGTGGCTGTCCATAAGGGCGTCGGCTTTGGTCATCAAGTCCTTTATGGGTAAACTATCGACATCGGGTATGGCAGCGCGTACAGGTTCGGGTTAACAGCGTATCCAAAGGGCACGAAGTAGGTTCACCTCACGAGGAGAGCCGTCTGCGGCAGGTTGAAGGCGAGTGATACTGGTCATTTCCCTGAGGGCAAGCGAAGCCCTTCGGTCCCCCAACGGTTGTTGCGAGAGCTGAAAAAGCTTTGCTATACGGGCGGCTGGTGACGGCGAGTACTGCTGCAGAAGGTATGTTTTGAGGGCGTCATACGCTATTGGGATGTCTCCTTGTTCACAAAGCCAGTCGAATATTTCTGGGAAGGTGTCCTCGGGTATCGCCGCGAGAACATAATCCGCTTTGGTGGTTGAGCGAGTCACGCCCCTGATACGAAACTGGACTTCTGAGCTCTGAAACCAAGCAAACGCTTCTCTGCTGGCGAACGGTGAAAGTTTCAATGGGGCGGCCGCAGCGCCAACTGCTGTAGTAGAGTCTGTCTCCGTCATAGTACCAACGATGGAGGGGCGAGGGAGGTGGGGGTGGAAGGCAGTGGGAGCGAGTCGACTTCCGGGGTCACCAATGTGACGGGCCGAGAGAGGAGTTGTGGACTCAAAGGCAGGATGCAATCAACTGAGTTTTATTAAGGAACACTCTTCTTTATATACAAAACCTCAAGGCAACAGGACATGACCTGTTCGAGAGAGAGACAATGTTATAGAGCAAAACGGAGACATGATCATTCAGGTTCTTTTTAGTGCGAGGGAAGAGCGCAAATACAAGCATAATATATACAAAATAATTATGTACAATTGTGTGACACACGGTTGGTACAATATATATATATATATATATATATATATATATATATATATATATATATATATATATATATATATATATATATATATATATATATATATATATATATATATAGAAAGAGAGAGAGAGAGAGAGAGAGAGAAAAAAAAATAGATAAAAAGATAGATAGATATATAGATAGATAGATAGATGTTAGATTGATGGATAGATATGCATGTGTGTGATTATGTAATAACGTAAACGGTCTCTCTCTCTCTAATGGTAAGCTTAGCGTGTAATAATAAACTAATTACATCGGACATAAAAAATCTATTTATGTCATTTTTTTTCATAAAAGCACATGAAAATCCGTATTAGTAACTAAATTCGTGATTATATACGTTTCTTTTCCCGTACTTTTGTCATCTAGAAAAAGAAAAAAACGAGAAAAAAAAAATGATGCAAAAATCAACACTCAAGGTTTGAATTCAATTTTCCTAGAGCAGCTCTTTTCGTGTTTAATGGTAATTAACGACAATTTGTTATTTATATTGTCTCTAAAATTGTAAAATTATGTGTCGCTTCATAGTGCATTAATGTATTTGATTTTTTGAGTAGCTCTCTGGATTCCAATGATCGTTACCTTGTATATAACCTCTATTTTCATCAGGACAAAAGATCATTGTAAAATGATAACTGAAATTATGAATACTATAGCTCAGTATAAAATTGTCGTTAAAATGTAAGTTTTTGCCATTGTATAAGAACATTAACAGTAATATCCTTTTTTTTTTTTTTTTTCTTTTTTTTTTTTTTACCATATTTGCAAGGTTATAAAAAACATTCATTTCTCCCGTATCTTCACTCCCCACCCCATTGCCATTGTATAAGAACATTAACAGTAATATCCATTTTTTTTCTTTTTACTAATTTGATCATATTTGCAAGGTTATAAAAACATTCATTTCTCCCGCATCTTCCCTCCCCACCCCCATACAGAGAAGTTTTTAACCTTGGCTCCAAGTTTTCGTGGTCTATAGATTTTAGGGAGTCAGCGAAACGGGGGTGGGTACACTTATTTTGCCGCTGAATCTACATGTCAGCTTACAACTAAACAAAGACAGAGTCGTGTGGGACTGGCTCGTTCTTGACTAAAGAAAGATGGTGTCCACAGAGCAGGTTAATTCTCAAATAAAGATAGAATAAGTCAAGTGGGACAGGTCAATTCGTAAGTGAACAGAGATTGCGTCAAAATGGACAAGCTAATTTTAACTAAAAAAAAATAAGGTCAGTATGTACATGTCAGATTTTAAATAAACAAAGACAAAGTCACGAGGGCCTGCCGTTTCAGAACTAAGCAAAGACGGGCTCCGGAGGTACAGGTCAGTTCTTAACTAGAAAATAAACGTGGACAGATGGAATAGGTTAGTTCTTTAATGAAATTAGAATATGGCAAGAGGGACAGGTCAGTTGTTAATTAAACAAAGACACGGTCTGGAGTGAGAGATCTCTTCTTAACCAAACAAGGACGAGGTCAATGGAGTGAAAGGAACAGGTCAGTTATTAACTATACCAAGACTGGGAAGGAGGGAGAAGTTCATTTAAAAAAAAAAAAAAAACAAGGATGTAATCAAGATTAACCTATCCATTCTTGACTAAACACGGTCATGGAGGACAGGTCAGTTTCAACTGAGGTTAGAAAGTTAAGTAAATTTTTGTATTAACAAATATGGAGTCAGAAAGGAAAGATTAGTTTTTACTAAAAAAAGAACGTGGTCGGGAAGAACAGGTCATTTTTTAACTGGATACAGATTGGGTCGCAGGTGACAAGTCTATTTTTAGCTAAACAAAGAAGGAGTCAGAAGAGAAAGTCCATTTCTTAACTAAACAAAAACAGGGTCAAAATGGGAAACTCCTTTTTAAGTTGTTCATAATAATACATTATGAACTCTTCATATACATATATATATATATATATATACACGCATACACACACACACACACATATATATATATATATATACACACACACATATAAATATATATATATATATATATATTTATATATATATATATATATATATAGACACACACACACACACACATATATATATATATATATATGAATATATATATATATATATATACATATGTATATATATATATATATATACTATATATCTATCTATCTATCTATCTATTTACCTATATATATGTATATATATATAATATATATATTTATATATATATATATATATATATACATATATATATATATATATATATTCATATAATCTCCACCTACACCCATTGATGCAAAAGGCATCTATTAGATTTCGCCAGTCGTCTCTATCTTGACCTTTTAATCAAATACTTCTCCATTCATCATCTCTTACGTCGCGCTTCATAGTCCTCAGCCATGTAGGCCTGGGTTTTCCAACTCTTCTAGTGAC
>NC_090755.1:37813834-37818834 GCF_036898095.1 Palaemon carinicauda | reverse complement strand
AAAGTTGATCCTGTGCAACTCAGTTTTATCCCATTCGTAACTTCCATTTCTTCTTTTATACCTTCTCCTGTGTTAATGCCCACAGCATCTCCTTGATAAATATTTGTAATTGCACGTATGATTTTGGTGTTAATCATATATTCTATTATAATATTTATCAATACCTCCATTTTTCCAGAGTCAAAAGCACTTTATATGAGTTCTTGACCTCAAGGAATCTAAATCTGAGCTAAAATTTGACATAGCACTTGTACTTTTGCCAATCTAGTTTGAAAATGAAATTTCTGGACCAAAATATGTATTATAATACGGACATTTATTTTATATACATTTAGTGGTTCAGTTTGTTTCTTAACATGTTCACTAATGAAGAGATTTTATGAGTCTGTTTTTAGTGGACTGTCAGTGTAGAAGGTATTTGTCTAAGAATCATCATTACTGACACACCTGGCTTCACATTTGCACAGCACGGTGCACCGAACTCCAGCTCTGATACATTTACAGTTTCTTGTACAAGCCCGTTTGCAGCCACAGTGTAGTGGGATGGAACATGCTTTACTGGTATCTTCAAGTGTTGTTCAGAGTGGTAACCAAATACTAGTGTTTTCTTTTTGCCAACCCTATGCGGTGAAGCTGGGTATAGTCTGGTGAACTGCGGTTGCCTTTTTCCATTAGAAGCTTGCTTGAAGCAGAGTCTGCTTGAGATGTTCAAAGAAAGCTGCTTGTGTGGTTGAAATGTTCCCTAGGGTTTTTCTCCAACTCGAGAATAGAAGATGTCTAACTTCATTGACCCTGGTCAGTCCACATCCCTTGATGTACACGATGACCACAAATCCTTCCACATTCTGCATGTGAAGGCCGAGGAGGTTTGGGTTATTGGTCAATAACATCAGTGGATTTGTGAGTCCTGGAGTGTATTGCTCAAATGCCCATGCAGTTTTTTTGCCACATCCAAGGAACTGTGTTGTCGTGTCACTCCTTGTTATTACATGGAGAAGGGGAAACGTGAGAGGTCTGGAAGGTCCAAGGTGACCAGAGATGTCATGGATGGTGATGTCACAGACTTTTTGCCACTCCCAAAACACACCCAGAGCTTCAAAAAACCAGGGCTTGAGAAGAAGTTTATGGCAAGGACCTACACAGGACAATCAACAGTAACGAACAATAGCTATCTTGTGGCCCTGGACTACTGCATGAGCCAGATGAAGGAATATGCTTGTATCGGCCTCGGCATGATTACAGGGTTGGAGTGCTGAGACGTCAGCTTGTCTGTTAGATAGAATATTTTCGCCTTTGGTACTGAGCAGGAGTTTTCAGCTCCAGTCTTGAGGAATCCACTATTCCAATCATGTTTTGGGATTCATGTGCTGCCAATCCCACCCTAGTTTGTGGACCTGTACCACGTCGTTGATATGTGAGGGACTTTATCCTGTTTTCTGTATAGGTGTCCCATATGACCTCACTGCGGGAAACTACTGTTGCCCATCCGGGGTCTTTTAGTAGCTTTCTAATTATCTGATGAATCTTGTCTTATATATGCAAAGCTCAGAGCATCAGAATTAGCTTATTTTCACCAAGAATATCTGGGAATTTCTCTTGCAGCTGCTTTGCTTTGCCATAATTCAGAAACTGTGTACCTTGCATAGTGACGCACATTCCATTCTTTATCATGGATGCAGAAGCTGCTTTTCTGGAAAAAGTGGCCAAACCTCTATCACTGCTGGTGGTTTCAAAGAGTCCTCACTCATGAGTCCAGAGCTGTACCCTGACCAGATGATAACTTCGACAGATAAAATTGTGTACTGTTTTAGAACTTTGGCAACGTGTTTCATCCAAGCTTCGTCCTTCCCCTTGGCCGCGTCTATAAAGTTGTTAGTTGGTCGAAGTTGCCCATTGCTGTTTCTGGGTAGAAACAAAGACTCGTTAGATAGCTCTTCTGGCTGTACAATAACATATGAGTCCGGAAGTTGGGGTAGAGATGTATCAGAAAAGTGTAGCTCAATACGATCTCGCAGTTCACCCTGGTTTTCCTAAGATAGATGGTTGGTTGCACTCAAAGTGGTGCCGTGAAATTCCTCCTAAGAAAAGTTTCCTTTTCTATGACTATCCAAGTTGTCCATGTCATAGATCCCAAATACATTCCCTTGCATATTTGTTGGCAACACAACTCCATCCTCAGCAAGACGCTTGGATACTGCTCGTGCGACCGCTCGTTTTACCTCCATCACACGATCATAGGACACTGACATTCCGACCTGGTGAACATTTTCTATCTTCTTCTTCAGTCATGCCTCTCCATGCATTTCTAAGACTTTGTCCAGAAAAAATGGGGTTTCGTGTTCTACTCTGTGTTGTATGGTGCTTATCTTAGTGGCATGGTGTGTACCATGGTAGGTGTTGTAAATGACAATCTGTGAAATGACACAAGCAATCCTTGTCCTGCCTTGTACATGATTATCCATTTCAATATTTATTTGATCTCGCACGATCGATGGACCTTGAAGAATTACATACATGAAGTGCCGAAGCTTATCTGGTACTGGAGCAGTGAGGATGTCTGACAAAAATGACACATTGAATGGTTTCTGCTTCAGAAGACAAAGCTTACGTAAAATCACCGCGGCCCGCATCAACAATAAAGCATCATCTTGTTTAAGCAGGGTATCATGGGTTTTATAACTAAGTCAGCAACGTTGGTAGAATTAGAAATGTATATTCATTTCCCTTGTGCAAACTCGCCCCATTCAGGAAGATGACCCAGAAGATGATCTTCAAATCGTGTTGAATGTGGCTCCCTGGTGTCCAGACATGGACTCCCTTGTTCCTCCATCAGTGTCCGATACATGTGACGAACAGAGGAGAGCTTAAACAATGAGTCAGAATCCTCAACAATGGCTCTTATTTGTGTCATGGCGATAGGGTCAAACTGAGGTAGAGTGAGGCCCATGGAAGCTCGGCTTTGTGCAGCGCGTCCAGAATCTCGAAGACGCAAGTAACATACAACATGATTGTAAGTGTTACCTGCATGGGCATCGGCAGTTTGTGCAACCAGTTTTTCATTCAACTGAAAATTATTATTCAACTTTGCCCAGCTTTAAGGTTGGCATCAACTTTATCAGTTACTACCTTGCGTAAATTGCTCTTGTCGTCTCCATCGCAGATGACACAGAATATTTTACCTTTTCTGATTGCAGTTTTTTTGGGTGTATCTTGTTTTGTGGTTTCCTACTCTTGATACAATCTCTTCACATGAGAAAACTGCAGTAACTTCTGCAAGTCTTGTGGTATTTGCTATTATTCGATCGAAGTGTATTTGCTATTCCTGAACCATCGTCGAGTTGTTCCAACGACACTGCAATACGAGAAGGAACATGCATTGATTTCTTTGAAGCCATTTAGGTCTCTTTCAAGACTTAAAATTCCTTCCTCCTTTGGTGATTGTAAATGTTCATCTTTTTTCAGATTGACAGAGACAACAAAGCTGCCGGTTGGTACTAGATATTTTCACAAATCACACGTGAATGTCTCGTTCATCATCACCAACACGTCACACGTACCTGAGGAGAAAAATAAAAGGATTTTTTAGGGGGGTGAACGAGATGTCTTAAATCAAATTATAACAACAAAACAGTGTAAGATTCTAATCGGTAGATATGAGAACAAAAGAAAAATGAATATATATATAAAAGTAACCACAATTGAACAAAAAAGTCGGAAATATCATCCTTCACATCTATCTTTTAAAGAAAATTTGTAATATACTCAGCATATGGAATATGCTATGCAAAATTTGAGCTCATATTAGAATTCCTTAAGGTGGAAAACCCCTTTAAAGTGCTTCTACACGATGAGGTATGACCTTTAGTCGTGAAGTTATCGTAAAATGAAAATCCAAGTGGCTGCCATATTGGATTTTGCCAACAAGGTGGCCCCATTAATTATCGGCTTTGGCGCCCTCAACAAATGAGTTCAGATTGGCGTAACCTACATCTGTGCCAAATTTTGGGCTTGTAGATCAATTAGCACAATGTCTCCCTAATGTTTCCCTATGCCACTTGGCTATTATTAATTGTCCGTTCTTGATTCCTACGTTCAATTTCAAATGTCTTTCTGTGCTCATCTTCTGGAACCTTAGTTGTATCAAACCTAGGTATTCTATCCAGATTTCTGCTGTACGCTTTTCGTTTTAATATCTGTATGGCAATTAGGAGATGGTGATCACTACTTCATATCTTGGAGTCCTCTTTCTTCTTTATTAATAGATTTGTAATCTATTTGATCTTTTTAATTGTCTCATGGAGAAGTCTATGTATATATGTGGATATATTTACTCTGGAAAAGATTACCTTCAATAACAAGATTGTTTGTTGAAGAGAAAATGATAAAATGTACTAAATTTTCATTTGCAACATCGCCCAAACTCTGAATACCTACCAAATTCTCTATACCTTGATTATTCCTTCCAACTTAAATTCTCTATACCTTGATTATTCCTTCCAACTTAAATTCTCTATACCTTGATTATTCCTTCCAACTTTACCATTGATGTAAAGAAATAAAATTTTCATATCTCTCATGGTGATCTCATCTATTACACTAGACACTTCAAAATATTCATATTTCTTTTCTTTAGGAGAATCACTTGTTGGTACATTGGAAACTTTTATACTCATATTGCACTGCTTTAATTTCAACTTTTTTAGTAACAATCAACTATTTAAAGCACTTCATTCAGTTAATGCTTTATATGCACTTCATGGCATTCTCATACCTAATCCTTCTCTCCCGAGTTCATCTACCCTTCATGTGTGTATATAAAGTATATATATCAATATATATATATATATATATATATATACATATATATATATATATATATGGATAAATATCAACACAACATCGTGTTCAAATAGAAATAAATTTCTACCTCATACTTAAGATAAAACGCTAGCCCCTTCTAATGAAAGGCCAGGTCGAAACCAACCATGCCACGAGAGACC
>NC_090755.1:37803578-37813334 GCF_036898095.1 Palaemon carinicauda | reverse complement strand
GTCCGTGGCCAAGTCACACTTGGCAACACTGGTCAAGGACCTCTATGGCTTCGTTAGGGCCAGAAGGGCAGGGTAGGGAGTTTTTGCTTCGGTTGTGGTGAGGCACGAACCCAGGAAGTTGATATCTTCCAATAATCTAGGGAAAGGACCTCTTCCCGAGTGAAGTGGTCAAGGAAATAGTCGACAAGGCTGCCACGGGAGAACAGGAATCTTCTCCAAAAGTGCGGTATGTCGTCTAAAAGGAAGTCTTCCCAGGATGAGTTTCCCCAATTGAAAAGGAAGACAAAGAGGCCAAGGGTTTCCCTCTCTCCCCGCCAGACAACAACAACTTCCGATAACCGCGGTGCCCGAGTTGGGGCACAACCCCAACCCACCTATCAGATAATACCCCAGCAGGTAGTGACCCAGTCACCAGCCTTTACTCCCGCCTATGATAGGAAGACCACTACCTTTCGTCCTAAAAGGAGAGGGTCAAATAGAGGTTCCTTTAGACGCCCCTAAAGAAGAAGAGTGGGTAGGGGAGACCGCAGTCAAGGAGGCAAGTCCTCGGTCAACCGAAGCAATGAGATTGCTTCCGGTAGGAGGAAGACTTCAATCATTTCGGGGTCGCTGGACCTTCGATCCCTGGTCCCACTGCCTGATCAAGAACGGCCTAGGTTGGAGCTGGAAGACAGCTCCACCATCATTTCCTCAATTCTTCCAACACTCCATCCCCGTCCTGGGAGAATATACCCGAGAACTCTTGAGCAAATGGGTGATAAGGAGGGCAAAGTCCATCAAATTCATGGAAGGCTGTTTTGTGTTCCCAAGATGGACTCAGACAAACTCAGAGTCATTCTGGACTTGTCGCCCCTCAACAAGTTCATAGAAAACTACAAGTTCAAGATGCTGACCCTTCAACACATAAGGACCCGGCTGCCAAAACGGGCGTACACAGTCTCCATAGACATGGCAGATGCCTATTGGCATATTCTAATCAATCGCCAACTCTCCTCCTACCTATTTTTTCAGGATACAGAAGAAGAAAATCGTCTTCAGAGTCATGCCCTTCGGATTAAACATAGCCCCAAGGATCTTTACAAAGCTTACAGATGCAGTCGTTCAACAACTACGCCTAGAAGGTGTCCAGGTGCTAGCCTACCTGGACGATTGGCTGGTGTGGGCAGCATCCGAGATGGAATGCATGCAAAAATCCAAGAAAGTGATTCAGTTCCTGGAACATCTGGGATTCAACATCAACGTCAAAAAGTCTTGACTATCTCCAGCTCAGGAGTTTCAATGGCTTGGAATACATTGGAACTTACAGTCACACCGCCTCTTCATTCCACCAAAGAAGAGGAGAGAGATAGCGGGATCTGTCAAGAGACTACTGAAATCCAACCAGGATGTCAAGAAGCCAACAGGAGAGGAGTGCTGGGCTCCCTTCAGTTTGCATCAGTGCCCGACCCGGTGCTAAGAGCACAGTTAAAGGATGCATCAGGAGTCTGGAGAAGATATGCATCAAACACTCAAAGAGATCTAAGAGGACCAATACCGACTCGACTACGATCACTTCTCAAGCCATGGTCGAAGGCCAAGAACCTGAAGAGGTCGGTGCCTCTGCAACCACCTCTACCTTCAGTCATCATCTACACGGACGCATCAAAGGAAGCATGGGGAGGTCACTCTCACCAACGGAAAGTCCAAGGGACTTGGTCCTCTCTATTCAAGACCTTCCACATCAACATTTTGAAGGCCATTGCAGTCTTTCTCACGCTGAAGAAATTGTCCCCTCGCCATTCAGTCCGACATAAGACTGATTCTGGACAGCGTGGTGATAGTGAGAGCTTTGAATCGTCAAGGTTCAAGATCACCCCAAATCACCAAGTGATGTTGGACATCTTCTGCTTGGCGGAAAGAAGAGATGGCACTTCACCTTCAAGGGTTCCGCAATGTGACGGTGAATGCCCTATCCAGGCTCGTGCCGATAGAATCAGAATGGTCCCTAGACGCAGGATCATTGTTCTTCCTCTTACGTCAAGTCCCATAACTGCAGATCAACCTCTTCACGACGAATGACAACAAGAAGCTACCTCGTTATGTGGCCCCATACGAGGACCCTCTAGCATAAGCGGTGGACGCCAGGTCCCTGGACTGGAACAGATGGACCGTGATTTACCTGTTCCCTCCAACCAACCTCTGTTGAAGGTCCTCAACAAGCTGAGATCCTTTCAGGGAACAGCAGCCCTAGTGGCTCCCAAGTGGCCGATGAGCAATTGGTTCCGTCTAGTATTGGAATTGCAGCTGAGGCTGGTCCCTCCGCCGGACCCAGTTCTGACTTAACAAGTACAGAAGTCGACTGTCTTCGCTTTATCACAGAAAACCCAAAACTTTCATCTCATGATTATCTCTCCTTAGCAGTTAAGAAAAGATTTGGGATCTTGACTTCTTAGAAGAATATAAGTCTAAATCTACCAGAAGGCAATATGAGTCATCTTGGAAGAACTGGGTTGCTTTTGTCAAGGCAAGAAGACCAAAAGAGATCTCAACGGATTTCTGTTTATCCTTCTTTATTCACCTTCATCTACAAGGTTTAGCAGCTAACATGATAACAACGTGTAAATCTGCCTTGACTAGACCTTTGCTTTACGCCTTCCAAGTAGACTTATCCAATGAAATCTTTAACAAGATCCCTGAGGCCTGAGCTAGACTTAGGCCTGCAGCACCCCCGAAGCCCATTTCATGGTCCTTGAATAAGGTCCTACACTTTGCCTCAAACAGTGAACAATGAGGACTGTTCTCTGAAAGATCTCAATAAGTTATATTCTTGTTTGCTCTAGCCTCGGGGGCCAGAGAGTTAGTGAAATAGTGGTCCTTTCTCGGGATGAGGCCATATTCAGTTCACAGAAGCAGGAGAAATGAATCTCTTTCCTGACCCAACGTGTCTCCCCAAGAACGAGCTACCTACCAAAAGGTGGGGTCCCTGGAGAATCTGCCCTCTGAAGAAAGATTTCTCGCTGTGTCCAGTAGAGTGTCTAAGGGTCTATCTTCGTAGAACTTCAGACTTCAGGGGAGGACAGCTCTTTAAAGGATAAACATCAGGCTCAAACTTGTCCCTAAAACAACTAAGGGCAAAGATCACTACTTCATTCGCAGAGGCGGATCCTGACAGTACACTCGCAGGTCACGATCCTAGGAAAATTGCTTCTTCATTGAACTTCTTCAATACATGGATTTTCGAGCGTCTTCCGCTCGTACACTGGAGTGTTTTTTAAACAATACGGGGAAGCAAGTGCAAGAGTTGAAAAGGTATGTGGTGGTGGCAGGTAGTATGCTAAAACCTGTCACTTAGCGCTGCAAGGAAAAGTGAATTGATTGGGACTGCTATGTATAGGGTGTATGTGTTGACACTTTACAGTGCAACACGTAAAGTGAAGTGTCCACCAGGGTGACACTATGGACTGTTCCAGTTACTAAAGGTGAAGAAACATAGAGTTACACTTGTGCCATGTGTTTTTTACACAGTGTGAAAAGACAGTTATATACACAGAAATGCATATTAAAAAATTTATTAATTTTCATTTTAGTGGCATTTATTGTCGTTTCCTTTCAGGTGAAACAAGTATTTCTGGTCATGTCTGCATTTATATGTTTCTCTGTTTTCCCTAACATTTTTAGTATTACTATATAATGTATGTCTAATTACTATTTATTGATTACAAATAAAAGATTGTTTGGTATTTGCGTTTTATTTCGCCCCAAATTTAATAAACAAAGATATGTCTGACAATTATTTATTTATTCCTTTACAATCTTCATATTAACATGAGAATAATTAAGATAATTTTGTTCTTAAATGAATGCAAACATTTTCTGCCTACGTATACTTTGTTCCTACATCGATACAAACTTGTCTGTTGTTGAATACAGCTAAGCCTGTATGCCTTGGATGCTATGGTGGTTTATGTAAACCTTTGTTCGTATTAGGAATACAAACTTTCGACTGGTTGTGTATACAGTGAGACCTGTATGCTTTTGTTGCTAGGTTTTGTTCATATGGGATATGCAAACCTTGAGGACTTTTCCTTAGTCTAGTATGACTCTTCCCTGAAAGGGGCAGGAAGCACTAACATAGTCATGATTAGAAGTAATGACGTAATACGGTAACGTCATATGTCTCTAAGGTCTGAGCGACCAACCAAGGAAATATTGTCTTGAGGATAAGGCACATTGGGAAATCCACAGATACATTAGGCTCTGGTAAACTACCATCAGGATGACATGACCTGTCCCAAAAAATGGATTTGAGCGAAGCAAAAATTTACTTTTCGCTGAGATAGCCATGTCGTCCTGATGGACCAGCCCTCCTTTCTATGGAAAGGCCTTGGCAGGATCCCTCCCGAAACTACTGTATCTCTAGCACCTTCCTAAATGCTAAGAGGAATAAACATGGGGGCGACGATGGTGTCATCTAGATACTAAAAATAGTGACAGAGGAGGGTACCTTGATAACGGCTCCCCTTCTATTATTGCCACTTTCCCCCTCGAAGCGGAAAACGCTATTCGGGGTGAAGATTGCTATGTGTCGTATCAAGATATACGTTCCCTTGATATTATGAGAAATCCTTAAGGAAACTTTAAGGATATTCGCATCAAAAGTTAGAATTCTAGAGATTTTAATGTAAATTCTCTGGAATATAACTGTAGTCAAATATACCCTAGGGAGCTACTTAAAGGAATCTTTCATCAGGACGACATAGCTATCTCACTGAAAAGTAGATTTTTTGCCTCTCTCGAAATCCGTTATATATATATATATATATATATGTATATATATATATATATACATATACATATATATATATATATATATATGCATATATATATATATATATGTATATATATATATATATATATATACATATATATATATATATATATACATATATATATATATATACAAGTATATATATATATATATATATAAATATGTATATGTATATATATACTATATTATATATAATATATATATTTATATATATATATATATTATATATCTATATATATATATATATATACAGTATATATATATATATCTATATACATATATATATATATATATATACATGTATATATATATATATCTATATATATATATATATATACATACATATATATATATATATATATATGTATATATATATATATATATATAGATATATTTTATATATACATATATATATATATATATATCTATATCTATCTATCTATATATATATATATATATATACATATATATGTGTGTATATATATATATATATATATATGTATATATATATATATATATATACATATATATATATATATATATAAATATATATATATAATATATATATGTATAGATATATATATATATATATATATATACAAATATATAGGGAAGTTGAGTAAACCAGTTGTAATCCTTTGCAGCGGGACATCAAAGCTGCTTTGAGGGTGCGATGAAAACGTTCAACCATTCCATTGGCAGCGGGGTTGTAGGCCGTTGTCTGATGTAGGTTGATGCCCAGGAGATTCGCTAATGACGTCCACAATGAGAGGTGAAAGTGGTTCCCCTGTCATAAGTAATATGCTCAGGGATACCGAATCTTGAAACCCATCCAGAGAGTAAGTCAGATGTACATGAGGCGGACGTTGCAGTTTGGATGGGAATGGCTTCAGGCCAACGAGTGGAGCGGTCGATGACGGTAAACAGGTAACGATGTCCTTGTGATGTCGACGTGAATGTGTGCGAAACGACGCTGAGGTTGAGGAAAGGTGCCCACTCCTGAATCCGTGTGTCGTATGTACTTTGGAAGTTTGGCAAGAAGTACAGGCGCGGACCCAATCCTTAGCATCCTTAGAAATGCCGTGCCAAATGAACTTTGCCTTCAGCAGCTGTGCAGTAGAACGGCACGAGGGATGTGAAAGGCCGTGAATGAAATCAAACACCTGTTGGCGCATGGGAGCAGGAATCCAAGGTCGCGGTCTCCAGTACTGACGTCACAGAGGAGGGTGGTGTTGGAGTCTTCGAGGGGAAAATCTTCCCAACGGAGGGCGTGCAGGATGTCCTACAAGCTTGATACTCTGGATCCTGTCGTTGGGCTTCAGCCAGGGCGTTGTAATCCAATCCCAGTTGAACGGCAGCCAACGTGTTTCTTGACAGGGCATCGCAACGGGATTCATTTTCCCAGGGACGTATTGGAGGGTGCAATTGTATTCAGCAACGGCGGAGAGATGTCGGCGGTTGACGGGCGGACCAGGCGTCAGACTGTCGAGTGAAGGCGTGCACCAGAGGCATGTGGTCTGTGCGAATGACGAAGGGCGTACCTTCTAAGAAATGGCGAATGTGACGGACAGCCAAGTGCACCGCCAGCAATTCTCGATCGAAGGTAGAATAACCCGATTCGGCCTTGGACAGTTTTCTGCTGAAGAAGGCCAATGGGCGGGGCGAGCCTTTGACCACCCTGCTCGGGTACTGCACCAATAGCGAAGTCGCTGGCATCGGTGGAGAGAAGGAGAGGGGCGTGTGGGATAGGAAAAGTGAGAGCCGCAGCAGTTGATAGGGCCTTCTTTGCATTGCAGAAGGCTGCTTCTTGAAGGGGACCCCACTTCAGGTCCTTTGGCTTGCCTTGAGGGAGGCGTAGAGGGGAGCAAGAGTGGCGGCAATGGCTGGCAGAAAACGGTGATAATAGTTGATCATGCCCAAGAATTCCTGCAGAGCTTTGACGGTCGAGGGCGCGGGAAGTTCTGAACGGCTGCTACCTTCTCAGGGAGGGGATGGACTCCTTCAGGAGTGATACGGTGCCCTAAGAACGACACTTCGTTGGCGCCAAAGGTACACTTGTCGTACCGGACTACAAGGCGTTTTTGTTGCAGGCGGTCGAGCACGATGCGCAGGTGACGGAGGTGTTCCTCTTTTGAGGAGGAGAACACAAGTATGTCGTCCACATAACATACACAGAAAGGGAGGTCCCCTAAGATGCCATCCATGAGACGTTGAAACGTTGACCCAGCATTACGAAGGCCAAAACAGGAGTTAATTGAAGGTGTATGTACCAAACGGATGAAGTGGTGATGCGGTCTTGGGGATGTCTTCTGGTTCATAGGCACCTGATAATACCCCTTCAGGAGGTCGAGCGTAGAGAAAACCTTCGCTTTGTGCAGGTAGGAGGTCACATCGGCAATGTTTGGGAGGGGGTAGTGATCCGGTTCTGTTTGCATGTTCAGGCGCCTGTAATCCCCGCACGGACGGAGGGAGCCGTCTTTCTTCAGAACGATGTGTAAGGGTGACGACCATGGGCTGGAGGCCTTTTGGCAAAGGCCCATTTTCTCCATTTCGGCGAACGTCTGTTTGGCGGCTGCAATCGTTCCGGTGCCAGACGTCTGAATTTTGCGAAGACTGGGGGTCCCGTCGTCTTGATATGGTGATAAATACCGTGCTTGACAGGAACCGTGGGCGTTTGGCGAAGTTCTGGACGGAAAACTTCCGGGTACGACGTGAGGAGGTGGGCGTAGGCATCCGTGGGTGCGCTGATGTGGAGAGCGAGGTTAGAGGGGGCAGGTTGAAGAGGTGTCGACAAGTACGAGTCTGCGTTGACTAATCGTCGGTGGGCGACATCAACCAGAAGGTGGAAATGAGAGAGGAAATCCGCACCGAGGATTGCATTGTGACGTCAGCAACGAGAAACTTCCAATTGAATTTACCTTTTACGAACAATAATGTGAGGTTCTCGTAACCGTAGGTGGGTATCGCAGATCCGTTGGCAGCTACCAAGCGGACGTCGGCAGATGTAGACAGACTACGTCGTGCCTTGAAGAGTTTCCTTGGTAAAAGAGAACGACAAGCACCCGTTGTTCTACCAAAAATCGCACGCCCGTTCCTGCATCCTGTAAAAAGAAAAGATTAGAAATATGGGAGGCCACCGCCACAAGCGATGGCCTACTTACACGTTTTTCGGCCACTGACAATCCTTGGCACATTCTTCGCGGTTGCCCCGAATCTGAAGTGGTAGTAGCAAAACTGCGGCGGTTGGGAGGTAGTAAGTGGCTGTAGAAGTCGTTCGTTGGGGCGCGAGCGATTGGTGGGTGGTGGGCGGCTTTGTCGCCGCTTCGGCACGTCACGGGGTAGGCGTGTATGTCCTACGGCATTCATGTCAGCTTCAGTTGACGTTGAATAGGCATCCTCGTCGTCAGGGGTGGAGGCATTGATGGAGGTCTTGAAGTGGCTGTCAATAAGGGCGTCGGCTTTGGTCATCAAGTCCTTTATGGGTAAACTATCGACATCGGGTATGGCAGCGCGTACAGGTTCGGGTAAACGGCATATCCAAAGGGCACGAAGTAGGTTCACCTCACGAGGAGAGCCGTCTGCGGCAGGTTGAAGGCGAGCGATACTGGTCATCTCCCTGAGGGCAAGCGAAGCCCTTTGGTCCCCCAACGGTTGTTGCGAGAGCTGAAAAAGCTTTGCTATACGGGTGGCTGGCGACGGCGAGTACTGCTGCAGAAAGTATGTTTTGAGGGCGTCATACGCTATTGGGGTGTCTCCTTGTTCACAAAGCCAGTCGGATATTTCTGGGAAGGTGTCCTCGGGTATCGCCGCGAGAACATAATCCGCTTTGGTGGTTGAGCGAGTCACGCCCCTGATATGAAACTGGACTTCTGAGCGCTGAAACCAAGCAAACGCTTCTTCGCTGGCGAACGGTGAAAGTTTCAATGGGGCGGCCGCAGTGCCAACTGCTGTAGTAGAGTCCGTCTCCATCATAGTACCAACTATGGAGGGGCGAGGGAGGTGGGGGTGGAAGGCAGTGGGAGCGAGTCGACTTCCGGGGTCACCAATGTGACGGGCCGAGAGAGGAGTTGTGAACTCAAAGGCAGGATGCAATCAACTGATTTTTATTAGGGAACACTCTTCTTTATATACAAAACCTCAAGGCAACAGGACATAACATGTTCGAGAGACAGACAATGTTCAGAGCAAAACCGGAGACATGATCATTCAGGTTCTTTTTAGTGCGAGGGAAGAGCGCAGATACAAGCATAATATATACAAAATAATTATGTACAATTGTGTGACACACGGTTGGTATAATATATATATATATATATATATATCTATATATATATATATATATATATATAGATATATATATATATATATATATATATTGCTGAAGGTTATCATATGCTCCCTCTTTTTGCAATTTTTTTTATTTGTAAAGAGCTTGGAGCAGGTGATGCCCTTCTTACAATCTCCAATGCTGTACATAAATCCCTTGATTGTGGTCAGTAAGTTCGTAAGATTGGCCTTGATTTTAGTGCTGCCTTTGACCAAGTTAATCATGGGTCATTTCTTAGCATTTTTATTGATGATTTAAGTAATAGATCTAAAAGAGTTGTGGTTGATGGGTACCATAGTGAGTATAGGAATGTGATATCCGGTGTTCCACAGGGTAGAGTTCTTGGCCCATTACTTTTCATACTATATACACAGGACACGTGGTTTGGCCTAGAAAATAAGGTTGTTGCATATGCAGATGATGCTACTCTCTTTGCATCAATTCCATCACCTGAATGCAGATCTGGGGTTGGTGAATCCCTCAATAGAGATTTAGCTAAAATTAGTGAATGGTGCAAATTATGGGGTATGAAGTTGAATCCTAATAAAACTCAAAGTATGATTTCAAGTAGGTCAAGGAGGGCGGCTCCTCAACATCCGGATCTCGGTATTGATAATGTTTC